>NC_064648.1:160365208-160668958 GCF_023864345.2 Schistocerca serialis cubense | reverse complement strand
TTGTCCACACTCCTATATTCTTTCAAAGTCATGCTGAAAAGTAATGGCTCAGAATTTTTTGTGTAAAAATTCTTAAAACTTTTTAAATAAAACATACTTTATTAACATTCAGAGTCTACCCATTAATTCCTCAGCATAGTGACCTGGTGACACACATTTCTCCCAATGAAACCAGTTTGTTGGTACTGTCACTGTAGAATGTTTGACTTCAATGGAGACGAAACATCACCTCTGCCTGTGCCACTTCATCACTATGAAAGCGACGTCCTTCAAGGTGTTTAAGTTCTAAAAAAAAAACAGAAAAGTCAGATGGGGCCAAGTTGGGACCATATATAGGATTACCTATGACAGTTAATTTGAGCCATCAGATTGTTGCAGATGTCACAGTGGTTGTGTGCGGTCTGGTATTTTCATGCTGATTGAGAGGATGCTCAGTATGTGGCCAAACTCTTGAAGTTATAAACTCAATGAAAGCATACTGTTTCTCATGCACTGACATAGTTAAGGTAAACACCTCCATGTTACACTTGACAATTCAGAGCCCTCTTATAGCAGAGGGCTGCAAATATGTAGACATAAGAATAAAGGCATAGAATGTTAATAACAATTGTTTTATTTAAAAGCCTTATAGCTTCAAATACAAAAATTCAGAGGCATTACTTTTCAGCATGCCCTTGTATTTAATATTATTTTACTACTGCATGACCCACATTGTGTTAATAACCCTGTACTCCTATGATCAGACATCCTGTTCTTCCTCCCACTCACTTCACTTCACTAATTCCTGTCATCTCCAACTTCAACCAATACATTTCTATTTTCATGTTCTATATCCACCTACTCAATTAAGGAATTTATCATTCCACACTTTGACCTGTAGCCATATTTATCCTCCCCCCCCCCCCCTTTCGTGTTGACATCATTGTCCAGGGTAGCCCTGCCCACAGATCTGAGTGGGAGAGCTGTGTATCCTTAGGAAATGACAGTAGTTTCCCTTTCTTGCTTTCAGCCATTAATAGTTACAACATAGCAAGGGCATGTAGGTG
Source organism: Schistocerca serialis cubense (assembly GCF_023864345.2). Classification (NCBI taxonomy): domain Eukaryota; kingdom Metazoa; phylum Arthropoda; class Insecta; order Orthoptera; family Acrididae; genus Schistocerca; species Schistocerca serialis. The sequence continues at coordinate 160,667,912 of NC_064648.1, read as the reverse complement.
AATGGTAAGAGACCAGATGATTTAGTCACCTAAGCTGCTGCCCCTCCAACTATTAGGAAGGCTGCTGGCCTTCTTCAACAGCCAGATTTTAGTGCGGGCTCTTCAGATGGCCTCCCATTGCAGCTGAACCTACAGTATGACACTCTCCCGCTGTGAGCTGTGCAAACCACCAAACTTTTGTAACATAAGTGGTTCATTTGGGAAGTGGGGTGTAACATAAAGGAAACGTGAGTAACCATATAATCTCGAAACTGGTGTTTCGTCGTGGAGATACTGATCGGGTGTGCTATTTTTGGCCAAAAACTTACTTGTTTGACAGTTTTGTTGTCAGGGAGCTGTAGTTGGTACCCTAATTACAAAACTGTTAGATAAGTAATTGTGCTTGCTTACGTGGGATATGGAACTTTACATTCTCAAAACACAAATAAGCCTCATCATCCTGGAAATGACCATGATGAGTAACCATTCTGCAAGAACTTGAAAATGTCAAATAAATCTTCCTGGCTCATTGTAATAAAAGCTTACTATAGATCATATTGCTTTATGCAAACAAGCTATCTTGTTTACTCTCCTGAGAGTTGGGAAGAACTGTATATTCCATGTTAGTAACTCTGGTGTGGCCCTCAACATCTGTAAGCAAAATATCATGAAAATTTTGGTCAGCCTGTGGCTTACCTGGCCTGTAGAATCCAAGACAGTACTAATAAATATCCTGATTGAATTTGAAAAGTATTCCTCCTCCATGAGCAATCTGACTTGTAGAATACACTAACTTATTCAATGCTAATAATCCATTGGAGTTTCATATACATAATTGTGGCTATTTTACTGTCAGTGAAAAGTGATTATGAAACCAAGTGGTGTATTGAGCCACAAGCAATATGAATTCAGAAGGGATGTATTATGTGGCCTACCAGGAAGCAGCTGTATAAAAATTGCAAACATAGGCCATATATAGTAGGCATATTTTTTAAATGCAGAATAAAAAACTCCATGTGATACAATATTCTGTATTAACTTGATGACATGCCCATTCTACTGCGATTTGTAAGGAACAATTTCTTGTATATGGTATCAGTGACATAATGGATAACTATTGTAAGCAGTGCTGCAACAGACCCAATCGAGGGTTAGATATCCCATGCGTAGAACCTCTCAACACATAATGTAATAAATTTTTGACAAAATTAATAAACTGGTGTTACATATTAGCTTTCAGCACTGTATTTCAAAAGATTATGGCATGCTTAAATTAAATTACCTACTGACTAGAATTATTGCATATCAAGTTAGCAGTTTATCATGTTAATTATTTTTGATATTCCTCCAGTTATTCTCTTTGTGAAAGGTTTTTACCTTAACAAAGATTTGTCCTCCTGGAATAATCAAATGTTAATTGTAAAACATTTATGCAATATGTTATTTCTTACCCATGTCTTCAGCTATTGGGTTGTAGTTCTGGATTTTGTGTACAATGACATACTGTTTCCATGTGTCATATAAATGAGTGTTTAATGTGGTTCTCCTCATTCTGCAGGGTGATTGAAAATACTGGTGAGAGCTGTGGCATTTCATGTGAAGAAACTGATAATCAAGAATTGGTCCACAGTGAGCTGGAGATGGACGCAGAGGAGCAAACTAATTTCATGTTCAGTATTCATAATCAAAGATTGTCCTCAGAAGGAGACAGCTCAATCAGCACAAGTCCAAAATGTAGTTCAAAGGAAAATGACTCTTATAACTTTAGCTGTAGTTTCTGCCTACAGATTTTTCCTTCAAAATAAAGACTTGTAAAACATGTCTTCATCCACATTGATCGTATGCAGCCACCTGCTTATGTTTGTAAGTCATGTGGTGAGGCATTTTCCAGTTGAACAAACATCTGAAAATAAGTGATGGTGCTCAAGCCTTATGTGCTGTCAACAATAACACATTTGATTGCAGCGATGACAACAAAAACATTTTCTTGGAAGATAATAAAGAAGCTCCTATCATGGAACAGACTGCTATTCAATCTTCATCCGGAAACTTGCAGAATTTCAAATAAATCCTTTAATGATATTAATAACACACATATCAAAACACACAATCCAGAGGAATGTGAAAGACATGATAATTATGAAACTTCATGTGCCACTGGCAGTGTCTATGGCCATGCTGTTCCTCTTACTACAGAGAGACTCCACAAATGTGATGTCTGTGGCAAGTCTTTTGCTCGGTTGGCTGCTGTCAAGAGACATGCCTTCACACACACAGAAATGAGACAACACAAATGTAATACTTGCGAAAAATCTTTTGCTAGATTGGGTGCTCTCAAGTTACATGAATTAAGACACACTGGAATGAAACCACACACATGTGGTGTTTGTGACATGTCTTTCGTTCTGTTGAATGAGTTGAAAAATGGTTCAAATGGCTCTGAGCACTATGGGACTTAACATCTATGGTCATCAGTCCCCTAGAACTTAGAACTACTTAAACCTAACTAACCTAAGGACAGCACACAACACCCAGCCATCACGAGGCAGAGAAAATCCCTGACCCCGCTGGGAATCGAACCCGGGAACCCGGGTGTGGGAAGCGAGAACGCTACCGCACGACCACAAGATGCGGGCTGAATGAGTTGAAGAAACATGTGTTGATACATAGTGAAGTGAAACCACACACATGTAGTTCCTGTGGCAAGTCTTTTACTGTTTTGAGTGACCTTAAGAGACATTCATTGGTACACGCAGGACTGAAACCAAACACGTATTATTTGTGGTAAATCTTTTACCAGTTTGGGTTATCTCAAGAAGCATTCATTGATACACACTGGAACAACACCATAAAAATGCACTACTTGTGGAAAGTCTTTCAGTAATGTGAGTAATCTCAAGGAGCATGCATTAAGACGCACTGGAATGAAATCACACAAATGTAATATTTGTGGCAAATCTTTTAACGCATGGCATACTCTCAAGAAGCACTGAGAAACAAACCATATGAATGAGGTACGTGAGGAAATTAATTTTCTCTAGCCAATGCCTTCAAGGCCTATACAATAGTGCTTCTTGGTTGCAGCTCTTCACATGTGCTAGAGTTGCAGAGATATGCAATGATACGTACAAGACAGAGATCACGGAAAATTTCAGTAAGACAAATGCAACTCTGCAGCTTGCAATTTCAAGAAGTTACAATACTAAACACTACAGAGAAATTACACAAATCATTCTTTTGTGATTAATGCTGCTATGTTCCTATAAAACGTGAGATGAATTTTTTCATTTGTTTTACATCTTTTCCCCACACTGGTCTATATAGGCCAAGAAAATGTAGTGATATATCACCTCAACATCCATGAAGCTTTACATGGGACATAGCAAAAATACAATATTTATAGCACAGTCTTAACAAAGGTATATCAGTTACTTTAATGAGCTACGCTTTCTCAATATTAGTGCTGTGTATGTAATTAATAGTGCATGCATACGTGTGATTTTTATACTACATTGTCTATTACAAAATGTCTAATGGTAAAGGTATACTGATGAGCCAAGTGTTATAGACCATTTACTTAATAGTGTGTTGGTCCACCTTTTGGGGTACAATGCAGCAGAGTATGTGCACAATATGACATCACAAGTCTGAAGATTTCCAGAAGTATCTTGCACTACAAGTTTACACATAGGTCACAAAATTTCTCTAAATTATGAGCCAGTGGTTTGTGGGTGCAGAGCCACCAACAGATACAATCCTCCATCCATTCTATTGAGGTCAGATCTGGTAAATTGGGTAGCAAACACACCAACTTGAAATGTCATTCTCCACTAACCACAGTAGTGGAGTTCTAGCCCTCAGGCAGTTAGCCTGTTGGAAGGTGTCATCAGAGTTGGTGAAGAAATCAAGCATGAAGTGTTGGAGGTGGTTGTAATAATGTCCATGTAGTCAACAACTGTCAAGGAGCCTTCAGCTACTGCCGCTTGTCCCATGCCAGCCCAAGTGAGTGCCCCCATGGAGTAGTGGTGTGGTACATGTTTTTAGCAGCCATTTACCTGGATGGTGGATATCCAGACACGATCATTGACCTGGCATAAAAAGAAATGTCATTTATACAGCCAGGTGACAATTTCCGTTGCTCTGTGGTCCAATCCTATTTATCCCACGTTCACTGCAGTCATAATTGGTAATATAGTGGGATCAACCTGGGAACACAAGTATTCATATGCCATGGAGCCCCATGTTCAACGATGTGTGGTAAATGGTGTGCTGTGAAACAGTTGTGCCTGCACTGTCATCATCTTCTGTCACCAGGTCTGCCACATATTGTTGCTGTTCATTCTGCTTTACAGAGAGCAAGTGTCTGACCTCTGCACTCTGTGATGAGGAATGGGCATCCTACACCGTGCTGCAAACTTATGGTTTCACGTTCTTCAACCATTTCCCATCAATGCCCACAACAGCAGCACATGGACAGCCAGCTAGCCAGCTTTACCACTTTGAGGTGCTTGTTCCAAGGCACAGTCTGCACTTTGTCAAAGTCTGTGAATGTACACTATTGCAGCCTATATCATCACTAGAATGACTTCCCATTCACCTCTGCTCTGTATATGTACTTTTGTTATGTCATCACTTGCTTTTAGTGCCACTAGGAGACATTAAGTTTCATGGTGGGCAGTGGTGGTAATGTTTTCGCTCATCAGTGTCTCTTCACAAAAAGTCAGTTTGTAAAATGTATAGTATAACAAATTTATCGTGCTTGATTTGTTTTTATACTAATAAACTACTGTCAGAGAGCTGAATTTCGTATGAAATGCTTATTGTGTGTTACAAACATTTGTACTTGATTCAAGCATTGTAGTTAATGAAGACTGATTTTACACATCAAAGATCGTAATTATATATTCAGTGTTCAATGCTGTGTAACTTCTGCACAAAAATAAATGAGCAAGCAACTCGACCATCCAGCATTAAATTTCAGTCGCAGCTGCGTGTGTGTGTGAGAGCTGAAAGTGTGTGATTCCTGTGTGCCTCAGCGATACAGATAGCTGTACCGTAGGTGCAACCACAACGGAGGGGTATTTGTTGAGAGGCCAGACAAACGTGTGGTTCCTGAAGAGGAGCAGCAGCCTTTTTAGTAGTTGCAGGGGCAACAATCTGGATGATTGACTGATCTGGCCTTGTAACACTAACCAAAATGGCCTTGCTGTACTGGTACTGCGAACAGCTGAAAGCAAGGGGAAACTACATCTGTAATTTTTCCCAAAGGCATGCAGCTTTACTGTATGGGTAAATGATGATGGTGTCCCCTTGGATAAAATATTCTGGAGGTAAAATAGTCCCCCATTCGGATCTCCGGGTGGGGACTATTTGGGAGGACGTTGTTATCAGGAGAAAGAAAACTGGCATTCTACAGGTTGGAGCGTGGAATGTCAGATCCCTTAATCAGGCAGGTAGGTTAGAAAATTTAAAAAGGAAAATGGATAGGTTAAAGTTTGATATAGTGGGATTTAGTGAAGTTTGGTGGCAGGATGAACAAGACTTCTGGTCAGGCGAATACAGGGTTATAAACACAAAATCAAATAGGGGTTATGCAGGAGTAGGTTTAATAATGAATAAAAAAGTAGGAATGCAGGTAAGCTACTACAAACAGCGTAGTGAATGCATTATTGTGGCCAAGATAGATATGAAGCCCGTGTCTACTACAGTAGTACAAGTTTATATGCCAACTAGCTCCACAGATGACAAAGAGATTGATGAAATGTATGATGAGATAAAACAAATTATTCAGATAGTGGAGGGAGATGAAAATTTAATAGCCATGGGTGACTAGAATTCGATAGTAGCAAAAGGAAGAGAGGGAAACATAGTAGGTGAATATGGAATGGGGTTAGGGAATGAAAGAAAAAGCCACCTGGTAGAATTTCGCACAGAGCATAACTTAATCATAGCTAACACTTGGTTCAAGAATCATAAAAGAAGGTTGTATACATGGAAATAGCCTGAAAGATATTGGAAGATGTCAGATTATATAATGGTAAGACAGAGATTTAGGAAGCAGGTTTTAAATTGTAAGACATTTCCAGGGGCAGATGTGGACTCTGAGCACAATCTGTTGGTTATGAACTGTAGATTGAAACTGAAGAAACTGCAAAAAGGTGGGAATTTAAGGAGATAGGATCTGGATAAATTGAAAGAACCTGAGGTTGTAGAGATTTCCAGGGAGAGCATTAGGGAACGATTGACAAGAATGGGTGAAAGAAATACAGTAGAAGAAGAATGGGTAGCTCTGATAGGTGAAATAGTGAAAGCAGCAGAGGATCAAGTACGTAAAAAGATGAGGGCTAATAGAAATCCTTGGGTAACAGAGGAGATATTGAATTTAATTGATGAAAGGAGAAATTACAAAAATGCAGTAAATGAAGCAGGCAAAAAGGAATACAAACGTCTCAAAAATGAGATCAACACAAAGTGCAAAATGGCTAAGCAGGGATGGCTAGAGGACAAATGTAATGATGTAGACGCTTATCTCACTAGGGGTAAGATAGATACTGCCTACAGGAAAATTAAAGAGACCTTTGGAGAAAAAAGAACCTCTTGTATGAATATCAAGAGCTCAGGTGGAAACCCAGTTCTAAGCAAAGATGGAAAGCAGAAAGCAGAAAGGTGGAAGGAGTATATAGAGGGTCTATACAAGGGCATTGTTCTTGAGGACAATATTATGGAAATGGAAGAGGAGGGAGATGAAGATGAAATGGGAGATATGATACTGCGTGAAAAGTTTGACAGAGCACTGAAAGATCTGAGTCGAAACAAGGCTCCAGGAGTAGACAGCATTCCATTAGAACTACTGGTAGCCTTGGGAGAGCCAGTTCTGACAAAACTGTACCATCTCATGAGCAAGATGAATATAATAATTCCAATCCCAAAGAAAGCAGGTGCTGACAGATGTGAAAATTACTGAACTATCAGTTTAATATGCCATGGCTGCAAAATACTAACATGACTTCTTTACAGACGAATGGAAAAACTGGTAGAAGCCAACCTTGGGGAAGATCAGTTTGGATTCCATAGAAATGTTGGAACATGTCTGGCAATACTGACACTATGACTTACCTTAGAGAATAGATTAAGAAAAGGCAAGCCTACGTTTCTAGCATGTGTAGACTTAGAGAAAACTTCTGACAATGTTGATTGGAATACTCTCTTTCATATTCTGAAGGTGGCAGGGTAAAATATAGGGAGCGAAAGGCTCTTTACAGTTTGTATAGAAACCAGATGGCAGTTATAAGAGTTGAGGGGCATGAAAGGGAAGCACTGGTCTGGAAGGGAGTGAGACAGGGTTGTAGCCTGCCCTGAATGTTATTCAATCAGTATATTGAGCAAGCAGTAAAGGAAACAAAAGAAAAATTTGGAGTAGGAATTAATATCCATGCAGAAGAAATAAAAACTTTGAGGTTTGCCGACGACATTGTAATTCTGTCAGAGACAGCAAAGGACTTGGAAGAGCAGTTGAACAGAATGGACAGTGTCTTGAAAGGAGGGTATAAGATGAACATCAACAAAAGCAAAATGAGGATAATGGAATGTAGTCGAATTAAATTGGGTGATAATGTGGGACTTAGATTAGGAAATGAGATGCTTAAAGTAGTAAAAGAGTTTAGCTATTTGGGGAGCAAATTAATTGATGATGGTCGAAGTAGAGAGGATATAAAATGTAGACTGGCAATGGCAAGAAAAGCGTTTCTGAAGAAGAGAAATTTTTTAACATCTAGTATAGTTTTAAGTGTCAGGAAGTCTTTTCTGAAAGTATTTGTATGGAGTGTAGCCATATATGGAAATGAAACGTGGACGATAAATAGTTTAGAAAAGAGGAGAATAGAAGTCTATGAAGTGTGGTGCTACAGAAGAATGCTGAAGATTAGATGGGTAGATCACATAACTAATGAGGAGGTATTGAATAGAATTGTGGAGAAGAGAAATTTGTGGCACAACTTGACTAGAAGAAGGATTGGTTGGTACGACATATTCTGAGGCATCAAGGGATCACTAACTTAGGGTGGAGGGGAGTGTCGAGGGTAAAAATCGTAAGGGAGACCAAGCGATGAATACACTAAACAGATTCAGAAGAATGTAGTTTGCATTAGGTACTGGGAGATGAAGAAGTTTGCACAGGATAGAGTAGCATGGAGAGCTGCATCAAACCAGTCTCTGGACTGAAGACCACAAAAACAACAAACAACAACTATACAAAGGAAATATGTCAAGCAAGCATTCTTCTTAATTGCCTTATTTCTTGCATTACAAATGTTATTTCATGCTGTATATTTTTCATAATTCTTATAGGTAAAAATGATAATTTCAGAAATCTCTACTTGAGCCTTGTATTTTATTTCAAAATGTCTATTGCAACAATATTTTTTTTTATTTTCCTACATTTCTTATTGGTTTGGTACGTCTTGCCACACCTGTAATAACATGAGATAAGTGGTCACTAAGCAACAGGCATTTTTTGTGTTTTGCAGCACTTTCATGTATTTGCTTTTGTACATAACATTTTACCATTTCAGTCCTAGAAACATAATTCTGTACAGCCATCTGTAGTATTACAGTGGTTTTTAAATATTTAAGTAATATTGACATGCTTGCTATTTCTTGTCTCTCATTCTTTGTTCACACATGATAAATTTTGGTTGTGATGAAGTAAAAAAAGTATGGATTTAAATTGCACAGTTTTCTGTATTGCAACATTGTTAGATTACGTACTGTTATTTATATGCACATTTTTGCTTCAGTTCCTGTTGATACTATGCTACTGGTGAATGGTTTATTTCAGTAATAACGCAACATTTTGCTTTCTGAGGAATGAACTGTTGAAACTTATTTATAACCATTAGTATTCCAGTTAGATTAGATTAATACTTGTTCAATAAATCATAAATACAATACTTTGTAATGATATGGAACATGTCTGTTTAACAAAAGCTTTCTTTACAGGCAATAGTTGTAAGATTACTAGTTTATATCTAAAAGTCCATCTGTATAGTAGCAGTAGTTGTCATTCAGCAATTCTTTTAATTTCTTTTGAAATTTTGTTTGGCTATGTGTCAGACTTTTGATGCTATTTGGTAAGCATCCAAAGATTTTTGTCCCACCGGGGGGCCCACAGTCCTTTTGTGGGTATGTGTGTGGCTTGCATGGGGCTCCAAGCTATTGCAGTCTCCTTCCCTTTCCTTTGAAGGCTGCATTACCATCCCTGTTCCTCCCCCTCCCTATCCTTGCTCCTTTGTCCCTGCCTCCTCTTTTCCCTCTTAGTGGACTTCATGTCGACCTGGCTATCCTCCTGGCTTCTTTTTTTTTTTTTTTGTCTGTGATATTGTTTAGTGTGCAGTTTCCATCTGCTTTTCGGCTGTTTTGGTCCCCTTGGAGTTTGACCATTTCCAAAAATTTTCCGTTCAGTGTGAGCTATTTGGATATAAACTTCCTACCTCACTTCCATGGTGCAGGTTCCTCTCCCCTCCCCTCCCCTCCCCTTACCCTTTGCAGCCTGGCCCCACTCCTGCTAGGTCACCAGCATGATAGCCAGTCCATGTGGTGGGGCTGTTAAGTACCCACTTGGCTGAGCCTCCTGAAACCACAGTACCTGAGCTGTTAACACCTCGTGTATGCTGAGGACTTGATGCTCATCATTTTGGGCCACCAGAACTCACAGCAATGGCTGCCGTGCCGGACGGCCCATGCTGTGGCTGGGTGGCACCCACGGGGCGAGCCCCTGATCAGAGTGTGTGGTACTAGGGCTGATGCCTTGCACATGAAGTGACAAAAGTTTCACCATCCTGGCCATTCTGTGGCCGTCTCTAAAAGTGGTAGCAGATGTGACACTCCTTCTGATCCTTCGGCCTTCCCCTCCCTGGCCACCCCTTGCGAGAAGGGTCAAGCTCGCCAGCTCGGGTTGAAACCTTTCCCTCGGTACCTGGTTTGTACCAGGACGGATGGCACTAATTTTGCCACAACTGACCCTTTATTTTTCACAGAGATCATCGATAATCAGTATGCCAAAGTGGAATTGATGAGTAAAATGTGGTCTGGTGCTTTGCTCATCAAGACATGTTCTGCTGCTCAATCTGATGCCCTGCGTGGTTGTGACCGTCTCGGTGACGTCCCAGTCTCCGTCACACCCCACCAATCTCTGAACTCAGTAAAGGGCATTATTTTCCACCGAGATTTTCTGAAAACTGACCAGGAGCTCTGTGCTAACCTCAAGCGGCAAGGGGTTCATTTTATCTGCCACGTGCAGCGAGGCCCTCCAAACAATCACATCGCTACTGGCGCTTTTATCCTGGCCTTCGAGGGGGATGTCCTCCCAGAGACGGTCAAGGTAATGATGTATCGGTGTGATGTAAAACCTTATATTCCACCACCGATGAGATGTTTTAAATGCTTAAGGTTTGGACACATGTCTTCCCACTGCACCACTGATCCCGTCTGTGGTGACCGTTGGCGCCCCCTCCATGTGGGGACTGCCTGTGCACCCCAACCAATGTGTGTAAATTGTAATGGACAGCATTCTCCACACTCGCTTACATGCCCTGTATTTATGATAGAAAGAAGGATTCAAGAGTACAAACCTTAGATTAGCTCACCTACACTGAGGCTTGTCAAAAATATGACCGGCTCCATACCATGTCTATGACCTCTACTTTTGCTTCAATTACATCCATACCCCTCTCTTCCCAACCCCACTCCATTTGCCACATGCCTTCAGCTTCCTCCTCCTCCTCCTCCTCCTCCTCCTCCTCCACCCTCTCCCACTGTACCTCCCCCCAGTACCCATATCCACACCTTCGGGTGCTGCTCCCCCTCCCCCACTGGAGAAGTGCTCCCCTCCTTCAGTGGCCGCTGGTACTGGAGCTCCCACCCGAGACTCCTCTTCCCGGCACCCCCCTGAAAGGCAATCTACTGCTCCATATTGGCAGTGTGATCCGTGACCGGTGGGTGCCAAGATTGCCTGGTGTAATTCTGTGCCTGCCCTCGCTGAAGTCTGCCCTTCTCTTCCTTCCCGAGAGAAGAAGCAGAAATGCAGGAACAAGGGCAAGGCCGCTCTGATACCCCCTGAGTTGCAGCCTTCCCCTCCTACAGTCAATCAACCAACAGAGTCTGACCCCACCTATATGGGTATTACCCCACCATTATCGGTGAGGGATAGCGACTTGGTGGCATGACCGACTCCAGTCCATTCACTTCCAGTTTGGACCCCGACTTGAGAATCCTCCAGTGAAATTGTAATGGATATTTGCGTCACCTTCCATAGTTGCAGCCCCTTCTTTCCTTCTACTCTGCCACTTGTATTGCCCTCCAGGAGACCCATTCTGTCAATTCTTACTCACCCACCCTTCTTGGGTTCCACGCTTTCTGTCTGAACCAAATTGGCCCCTTGCAAGCTTCTGGTAGTGTTTGCACCTTGGTTTGCAAGAACATTGTTAGTAAATGGGTTCCCCTCCATACCACTCTCGAAGCCATTGCTGTCAGGGTCCATCTGGCCACTCCAATCACAATCTGTAATCTTTATCTCAGACCTGACAGGTCGTTCACATCCTATGTCCTCACCACCCTTCTTCAACAACTCCCTTCTCCTTTCCTGTTATTAGGGGACTTTAATGCCCACAACCCTCTTTGGTGTAATCATACAACTACTGTCCTGGGCAGGACATTTGAAACTGTTCTGGCAGGGCTTGATTTCTGTTTACTAAACACAGGCACTTCCACACACTTTAGTGTGGCACACGGCACTTTCTCAACCATTGACCTCTCCATCTGCAGTCCCGATCTTCTTCCTTCCATTCAGTGGGGCGTCCACAATTACTTATGTGACAGCGACCATTACCCAATTGTTTTGACCCTTCAGTGTCTCTCGCTCCATCACCCTCCCAGGTGGGCCCTATCTAACGCTGATTGGGGTGTCTTTTCCTCTGCTCCCATTCCCCCAGTATTGCCACAGGACAGTGTTGATGAATCTACTCAGACTTTGACTGCCTCCATCCTTTCAGCAGCTGTTTCAGCAATCCCTTCTTCTTCAGGTTCCCCCCATAAAAGACGGCTGCCGTGCCCTTCAACACTTCAAGCAGCACCCTTCTACTGCTCTTCTTCTGATCTTTAAATGACTCCATGCCCAGACCCGCTGTCTAATCACATTTCAGAAACGGATTTGCTGGGAATGATACGTAGCTGTCATAGGACCTGCACCCCCTCTTCACAAGTCTGGGCGAAACTCTGGCGAATTTTTGGCCACTGTCCTCCTACCAGGGTTGCGGGAATTTCTGTGCATGGCGTTGTCCTTACCAATCCTGACTCTGTGGCAGAAAATTTCGCTCGACACTTTGTTCAAGCTTCAGCATCAGCTCAGTATCCGCCCATGTTCCTTCTCCTGAACGAGCGTTCAGAACGACTGCCTTTGTCTTTTGTTTCTCGCTGCCTGGAGCCATATTTGCTCCATTCAGTGAGTGGGAATTTGCCAGTGCCCTCGCCCTTTGTCCTGACATGGCTCCTGGACCGGATTGGATACATAACCAAATGCTCCAACCCTTATTGGTGGCTGGTCATTATCGTATATTGACCCTCTTCAACCATCTGTGGGATGAGGGAGTATATCCTACCCAGTGGCAGGAATGCATTGTTGTTCTGGTGTTGAAGCCAGGGAAGCTGCCTCTTCAGTTGGATAGCTACTGTCCAATTAGCCTTACTAACACCCTCTGCAAGCTCCTTGAATGCATGGTGACTTGGCAGCTGTTTTGGATCCATGAATCCCGAGACCTTTTGTCATCGACTCAAAGTGGTTTTCGCTGTGGTCACTCTACGGTGGATAACTTGGTCCACCTGGAGTCTGCTATCTGGTCGCCTTTTTCCCATCGACAACACCTCCTTGCAGTCTTCTCTGACATGCATAAAGCCTATGACACCACCTGGCGCCACCATATCCTCACCACACTTCATGAACGGGGCCTTCGTGGTGCTCTGCCCATTTTTGTCTGTAACTTTCTTTCTTGTCGCTCTTTTTGGGTCCAAGTTGACTCCTCCTACAGCTCTCCCCATCAGCAAGAAAATGGGGTTCCACAGGGTTCTGTGCTGATCGTCCCTCTCTTCCTCATAGACATCAATGTTCTAGCTGCTGGGCCGACAGTGTCCCCCTCTTTGTATGCTGACGATCTTTTTATCTACCTCGCCTCCTCCGTAATGGGTGCTGCAGAACGCCATCTACAGCGGGGCAATCTGTCGGGCTCTCTCCCATGGCTTTCAGTTCTCGGTGGCCAAGACTTGTGTCATGCATTTCTGCCATCGCGGTACAGTCCATCCCCATCCGGAACTGTTCCTCGATGACTAGCCCCTCGAGGTGAAGCACACCCATCGCTTATTGGGTCTGGTCTTCGATGCCCAGTTGACATGGCTCCCTCACCTTCGCCAGCTGAAGAGGATGTGCTGGTCCCACCTCAGTGTTCTTAGATGTCTGTGCAATACCACCTGGGGTGCAGACCGCTCTATTCTCCTGCGATTATCAAGCATTGGTCCAGTCTCGTTTAGACTATGGAAGTCTTGTCTATAGTTCTGAGTCGCCTTCGACACTGCAGATACTAGACCCCATCCACCACTGTGGGGTGCGACTTGTGACTGGTGCCTTTCGGACTAGCCCCGTACTTGGCCTTCTTCCAGAGGTGGGGATTCTGCCACTGCGAGTTTTGTGCCAGCAACAGCTGATGATATCTTATGCGCTTCACATTCGCTGCACCCCAAAGCACCCTAATTATGGTCTCCTTAATCCAGACACGGAGATCACCCTGCCACAGCGGCTTACCATGGCTGTCAGCATTCAGTCACTCTTTTCTGATCTCCAGCAATTGCCTTTACTACCTCTCTTCTCCGCTCACACACATACCCCTCCTTGGTACGTCTCTCAGCCCCAATTCTGTCTTGATCTCTCAATCGATTCAAAACATTCTGTCCCTCTGATGGCTCTTCGCCACCAGTTATGTCTCCTCAGCTCCTTTCAGGGTTCAGAAGTGATCTATACTTATGGCTCCATCGTTTCTGGCTGCACTGGTTTTGCTTACACCTATGCCCAACATACGGAACTTCGCTCCTTGCCAGATGGCTGTAGTGTTTATACTGCAGAATTGGTAGCCATCTTGCGTGCACTGGACCATATCTGCTCCTGCTCGGGACTATCCTTCATTATCTGTAGTAACTCACTGATCGGTTTGCACGCCATCGGCCAGTGCTTCCCTCTCCACCTGATGGTCATCACTATGCAGGACTCCCTTTCTCTCCTTGTTCAATGTGGATGCTCGGCGGGTTTCATCTGGATCCCAGGCCATGTTGGGACTCCTGCTGATCGATTGGCTAGATTAGCTACTACCAGGCCATCTCTCGCTATTGGCATTCCGGAAATAGACCTTCGCTTGGTTTTGGGCCTTTGGGATGCTGAATGGACCACTCTTTCTTTGCCAAACAAGCTCAGGGCAATTAAGGATTCTACAACTCCATGGCGGTCCTCCTTGTGGGCCTCGCATAAGCCTCTATCATCCTCTGCCGGTTCCAGATCAGCCATACTTTTTTGACTTGCAGTTATCTCCTCCATTGTGGGGACCCCCTCTCTGTCATTGTGGATTGATGTTGACTGTGGCTCACATCTTATTGGACTGCACCAACTTAGCCACCCTACGATGGACTTTCAGCTTTCCAGACTCACTGCCCCCGGTGTTGGCTGATGATGCCTCAGCAGCGGATCTCATTTTATGTTTTATTCTTGATGGGGGTTTTTATCACTTTCTTTAAGGGAGGGGCCTTCCACCTTATTGGTGAGTGGAGGGTATGGCAGGCTTTCATGCTCCCCCCTTCACTCTGATTGGATTAGCTTCAACTGAGCTTGGTGGTTCACCCTGGCCCTCTGTCTTCCCACTCCTTTCTTCATGGGGTCTGTTGTGTCCTGAGCATCTCTCTTGTCTCCTGTGCTTCTTCGTTCATGCCCCTGTCATCAGTCACATTCTTTCCCTCACCTCATCTCCTGTCTTTTCCTTCCTTCCCTGTCAATAGTTTATCATTTTGTGGATGTTGTTGTTCCCTCTTCTCATTTGCGATTTTATCAGTTTTAGTTAATCTCAGGGCGGCGGGACCGATGATCACGTAGTTTTATCCCTTCTCCAACCAACCAACCAAAGATTTTTGTGGCAACATGGGTCACCCCTTTCTGTTCCACCATCAATTTAACTGTAAGTATTGGAGACCAGCCTTTCTCCTAGTGTTGTAGCTACGCACATTTCTATTGCATTAGGAACACACACACACACACACACACACACACACACACACACACTGGTGTCCAAAATTAAAGCAACAAACGGAAATTTTGGAAGGTCGCATTTATTTTGCCACAAAGCAGTATAAATAGGATAATAGGTAGCAATAAAGTAGAAACAATGTAAATAATACAAGATGTAAACAACTGAAACATGCATAAATGTAGACAAAATGTTTTTTTTTTTTTTTTTTTTTTACAACTTCATGGATTTTGCACACACACATTTCGATAACTGGTTGACGGGCTCAGTATGGGGTGTGACCACCTCTGACAGAAATACAGGCCTGACAATGACGGGGCATGCTGTGAATGATGTCATCAGTCTCATGGTGAGGCAACAGTGGCCATTCTTTCTGCAGAGTGGCTCAATCTTGGAGAGAGCTGAAACAATGCAAGCCATCTCCCAAGTACATCCCAGACACGCTCTGTAAGATTCAAATCAAGAGAGTGAGGAGGCCACGCCTTGTGTGCTATATCTTCAGTTTCCAAGAAAACATGGACTCACAGCACCTTGGAACACCACAAATGAGGTCCCTAGATCTCATCACAATACCTGACGGCAGTTAAACCCTGCGGATTGACCAGTACAAGTTCATGAAGAGGGATATGAGTGGTAAACGTAATCCCTGCCCACACCACTAGGCATCCTCCATGATATTGGTCTCTTTCCAAAATATTTGGGCCCTGAAATCATGTTCCATGTTCTCTCCAGATGCAAATCTATTGAGAATCAATTTCCAGACAAATTCGGGACTCATCTGTGAAAACAACATTGGCTCACTATTCAGCCATCTATGTGGCATGTTGATGACTTCACTTTAGATGTTCCCTTCTGTGAGGATGCATCAAAGGTAGACATACAGCAGTTCTCTGAAAGTAAAGGCCACTCTGTCGAAGCATTCTGCACACTGTTTGCCTCAATACAACACGTCCAGTACATCCCCCAGGGGGTCAATAACTCTTTTGTGGATATGTGCGTGGTGAGCACGGAACCCCGAGCTAGTGCAGCTCTTTCCTTTCTGGGCTGCATACCTTCCTTTTCCACATCCTTCCCCATCCCCCATCCTCCTCCCATCGCCTCCGCCTCTTCTCTTCCCTTCCCCTTCTCCCACTCTGGGAGTATGTTTCTTGTCTACGTCCGGGGAAGGACGCTTGTAATTGTAAGACAGTCTCTCTTCTTCACTTTCTATGCTGGACAGTCTTTGTCCTTCCTTTGTCCTTCTCTTTTCCTTGTCTTTTCTCTTTACCATTTTCTCCACTGTGGTGTTGGAGACCTCTCTACCTTCCTTTCCTTTTCTTTGTTCCTCCCTTTCTCTTTTTTTTCTCCCTGTGCGTGTCTGAAGGCCAACCCACGCGTTCTCACGTGTAGCCGGTGACGGGGTAACGCTAATTCCCCAACCCGGGTAGACAGGTAGGACACGTACATACCCCGTGGTAACTGCCAGGCCCAGGGAGGGGTGATTCCCGAGCTGGTACCTTCCAATCGTGCCGATTGGTCCCTCCATCCATTTCTCGGGAGGTGTGACCTGAGGTGTGAACAATCACCAAGGCGGGAGTGCCCTCAGGGAGAACCCTCACAAGGAAGGAGCGTGCCATCGAAGACGTCAGTAATCATGGGGGATACTTCCACATTGGTTTCCTCTACATCTACAACAGGGCTTAAGAACTGGCCGGTTTTGAGCGCGAGTACTCACGTCTGCTCAGGCACGTGCTCGCGAGCAGGTGCAAGGTCGCGGAGTAGGGAGGGAGGGGACGGAGAGGAAATGTGCACGCACGTTTGAATGTGATCTCGCGTTCTTAGCAGATTTAACTAGCCATCTGAATGCTTTGAACATTTTACTACAAGGTAAAGATCTGCTAATTACTCATTTCACAGATCGAATATGAGCTTTTAAAATGAAATTGACACTTTGGGTGAGTCAGCTGGAAACAGGAAACCTAGCTCATTTTCCTAAATTATCATCCATGCAAGATGTTCATAAAGACTGTGAACGTTATTCACATAGTTTAGTTGATCAGTGCTTTCAAGATCTGACAGCACTAGACAGTGATTTTGATCTATTGTCTCCATATTCAGCGAATATTTAAGAGATTCGTCCTGAGCTGCAGCAAGAAATTATTGACCTGCAGTGTGACAGAGAATACAGAGACAAATTTCAGAACAAGAAAAACATTTTGGAATTCTACAGACACTTCCCTCAGGATAGATTTCCTCGTTTGCACAAACTGGCTGCTACAATAATATCAATGTTCAGTTCCACGTATGTTTGTGAACAACTATTCTCTGCAATGAAATGTAACAAGACGCGCCTGAGAAACGCATTGTCTGATCGAAATTTAAACTGCACGCTGCGCCTAAAACGCACAAGAACAATTACTCCGAACATAGACGCAATTGTAAAGGGCAAAAAGTACAAGATAACCGAGAATCCGACACTTCCGTGACACCTTTTATTGTGTAACAGTTCACTAAGCTAATAAAATTATGTGGCACGTGTACATTATTTGATTCATTTCTCGCAGTAATAATTCGTGAGTGCTATCCCTGCAGGTGGCCGCGGATTTACACCGACTGGCGGCAGCTGTTGTGTGTCCCACGTGACTCTCCCCACCCTCCGCTCTGGTCCTGTGGTGTGGGTAGCGTGCTCGCTCTGCTCCGTGCTCGCGCCTTGCTGCTCACAGCTTGCTCCGGGAGCACGTATGTTGTGAAGCCCTGATCTACAATATCTGCTCACAAGCTAAAGTTAAATGAGTCTCAGCCACAGACAATTCTTCCATCAGTGCCACAGTTCCTTGTTTCTCGGTCGGACGAAGGTCAAGACTTCTCCACAGTCAACCCTTTCATTATTCAGAAGGGTGTCGACGCAATTGCAGTTCCTGTAAAGTCTTATTACCGATTACAGAATGGCACCTTATTAGAAACAGTCAGCGCCCTCCAGGCACAAAACTTGCTGCGAGCTTCACTGCTACACACCTTCCCTGTCCGGGTGGAAGTGCAGTGCACTTTAAATTCATCACACGGGGCAGTCTATACACACTCCCTCAATCGAATGCCGACGAGGAAATTCAAAACTACCTGTCTGACCAGGGTGTAACGGCTGTTCATAGTCATGAAAAGGGTTGGCAAGGACTTGGTTCCAACCCATACTGTCTTATTGACATTTGACAGAGTTCAACTTCCATCGAACATTAAAGCGCGGTATGAGATAATTTCAGTTTGCCCTTACGTCCCAAACCCTACGTGTTGCTATCGGTGTCAGCAGTTCAGTCATACCAGCCAGTCGTGTTCTGGCCAAACACATTACGTGTGGCAAGGATGACCATGAGGGTGCTTGTCCATCTCCATCCCCTCACTGCATCAACTGTATGGGTGACCACGCTGCTTCCTCTAGAGACTGCCCCATTTTCAAAAATGAACGGCTTATTCAGGAAACCAGAGTGAAGGAAAAGGTGTCTACATTTACTTTTCGTAAGTTATTCACCAGTCAAAAGCCCGCTGTGCTGCCGGCAGGTAAATATAGCACTGTCCTTGCATCTGCTTGGCCTACTAAGGAGACAGCTACACAGACTTGTGATCTGACCTTTAGTGCCACAGTTGTCAGATCGGCCAGCACAAAGATCACCTGTTTACTCTATGGCTCACCCTTCGTCGGCTTCTACTAAACCACGAGCCCCAAAATCAGACACCCAGACTTCCAAAAAAGAGCCTACTTGCAAAGATTTTTTACGTACCCCGACAACACAACCATCGATTCCTCTGTCATCTCAACGTCCTGTTTCCAAGAAGGCTCATAAGAAACCAAGTTCCTCTCCTTCTCCGCCACAGTGTGTCTCATCTACAGCACCTCCTGGCGGTAACCACCCTCGGCCGTCTTCGTATCACCAAGGCGCACTGTTGGCGGCCGATCTACTGGCTGATTGCTGGTGGCAGGAGCTGCCCCTGAACAACCTATGGATCAGGATATTCTGCCTTTGGCTGAATGCTGTTCCACGCTGTCAGCCGCCAGCTCTCAGCAGTCGTTGAGTTGAGAGCAACTGTGGTGAGATTCTTCCCTTTGCTGTCCACCCTATGTAAATTATCCATTGGAATATCCATGGCAATAGAGCCAATCGGGATGAATTGTCGATCCTCTTACGATCCTACTCGCCAGTCATCTTCTGCTTCAGGAAACAAAGCTGCATCCCCATGATCACTTTGTTTTCTCTCATTTTCAGTCAGTCCAGTTTGATTCCCCCTCTGTTGATGGCAGTCCAGCACATGGGGGACTTACGATTCTTCTCCATGATACTGTCCATTGTCACCCAATCTCCTTAAACAGTTCCTTCCAAGCTGTAGCTGTCCGTCTTTCACCTTCTCTCTTTGTACCGCATACATTCCATTGTCCACAACAATGGCAAGAGCTGGTCTCGTTCATCTCCTTGTTCAGCTCCTGCCCCCCTATTTGCTGGTTGGGGACTTCAGTGCTCACCACCCGCTTTGGGGATCTCTGAGTCCTTGTCCTCGAGGCTCCCTATTGGTTGATGTCTTCCACCAAGTAGATCTTATTTGCCTCAACACTTGGGGAACCTACATTTTTGACTACCTCCACAACGACTTTCTCTCGTTTGGACCTTTCGGTCAGTACTGTTCAGCTAGCTCGGTGCTTTGAATGGTTCGCTCTTGCTGATACACACTCGAATGACCATTTTCCATGTGTCTTTCCATTACAGCCATAACTGCCATCTATGCGCCTGAGACGCTGGAAGTATGCCCAAGATGATTGGACACTTTTTTCGTCTCTAGCGACATTCAATGACCGTCATGTTCATAGAGTCGATGATCAGGTCACTCATGTTACAGAAGTTTTTCTTACAGCTACGGAATGTTCAATACCTTACACCTCTGATTTGCCCCGGTGCACTTCAGTTCCTTGATGAAACGAGGCATGCCATGACGCAATACGTTAGTGGCGACGTGCTCTTCACGTTTTCCGCCACTTTGGTCAACTGTATCCGCTATAAGCAGTTACGTGCGTGATGCCATCGCGTCATCTGCGATAGCAAGAAGGCTAGCTGGGACTTCTTTACTAGCTCTTTTAACACCTTCACTCCCTCCTCAGAAGTTTGGAGTCGGATTCGACAGTTATCTGCTGCGCCTAGTTTCTTCCCAATCTCTGGGCTCACTTTTGCGCATGATACCTTAGTGGACCCCGTCGCAGTTTCTAACTCATTGGGTCAATACTTTGCTGAGATTTCGAGCTCTTCAAATTACGCGCCAGCCTTTCTTCCGAAGAAACGTGCAGTGGAAGTGTGACCTCTTGCTTTCTCCTCTCACAATAGCGAAAGCTATAATACTATTTTCTCCATGCGGGAACTCCAACACGCACTCTCTTCTTCTCGCTCCTCTGACCCACAACAGGATGGTGTCCACGTCCAAATGTTGCTACATTGTCTGTGTTACCTCCTTCGCCTTTTCCCAGACGATGGTGGGAAGCTACTGTCGTTACTCTTCCGAAACCTGGAAAGGACAAACAACTCCCTTCTAGCTATCGCCCCATTTCTCTCACAAGTAGTGTATGTAAGGTTTTGGAGCATATGGTGAATTGCTGTTTAGCCTGGTGGCTGGAGTCCCGAAGTCTTTTAACACCTGCCCAATGCGGTTTCCGAAAGCATTGTTCTGCAGTTGACCATCTTCTTGCTCTCTCCACTTATATCACGAACAATTTTCTCAGGAAACGCCAAACGGTTGCAATATTTTTTGATCTGGAGAGAGCATACGATACCTGTTACACAGGCGTCCTCTGCACACTGTCTTCTTCGGGCTTTCGAGTTCGGCTGCCCCTTTTTATTCGTGAATTTATGGCAGAGGGCACATTTTAAGTGCGGGTGAACAATACTCTCTCCCGTACTTTCTCCCAAGAAAACGGGGTACCTCAGGGCTCCATGCTAAGTGTTGTACTGTTTGCCATCGCACTAAATCCAGTTATGGATTGTCTCCTTCCCGATGTCTCGGGCTCCATCTTTGTGGACGATTTTGCGATCTACTACAACTCTCAACGGAAAAGCCTTCTTGAACGACGTCCTTAAGGATGTCTCGATCACCTCCACTCCTGGAGCATCGAAACCGGCTTCTGCTATTCTCCCAGTAAGACCGTTTGTGTCACTTTTTGGCCTCGTACGGAGTTTCTTCTGCCTTCCCTACATCTAGGCCCCGTCCACCTTCCGTTTGCGGACGTCGCCAAATTCTTGGGACTTATATTTGACAGAAAACTGTGCTGGTCCTCCCTCGTTTCTTATCTTTCGGATCGCTGTCTGCGATTCATCAACACCCTCCGTGTTCTGAGTGGTACCTCCTGGGGAGCGGACCGAGTGGTCCTTCTCCACCTGTATCGCGCCTTAGTGCGCTCTAAATTGGACTATGGAAGCATAGTTTACTCCTCTGCTCAGCTGTCTATTCTTCGGCATCTCGACTCTGTCCATCACCGTGGATTGCGTTTAGTGTCTGGAGCTTTTTACACCAGCCCTGTGGACAGCCTTTATGCTGAAGCTGCTGACCCTCCACTGTCCAATCAGCGAGCTGTCCTTCTGTGTAGTTATGCTATCCATCGGTCTTCCATGCCTGCTAATATGGTTCATGACCTTTTTTCGATGCCTCATTGGATTTAGGGTATGTAGGCCGCCCTTCCTTTCTACTACCACCAGGAGTCTGCTTCCATCAATTGCTATGTTCTCTTTCCTTCCACTTTCCTAAAACTTTCTTGACAACTGGGGTTACAGCACCACTTTGGCTCTGCCCCTGGACCTGCCTGCTCTGTGACCTTTGTCAGCTTCTCAAGGATAGTACACCTTCTCTCGTTTGTCAGGCATTTGCTGCTCTATGCACAAACATGAAGGATGCCACATTTATTTACACTGACAGCTCAAAAACATCATTTGGGTTGGGAGTGCGTATATTGTTGGCAACACCCCTAATCGATTTCGGCTTCCTGACCAGTGTGCGGTTTTTACTGTGGAGCTTTATGCTGTTCTCCAGGCTGTCCAATACATCCGTCGCCATCAGCGAATACAGTGTATTATATGCTCAGATTCGCTCATCTCTCTCCCCAGTCTCCAAGCTCTCTACCCTGTCCACCCCCTGGTCCACCAGATTTAGGACTGGCTCCACTTCAGGTGATGTCTCTGTGGCATTCCTCTGGATCCCAGGATACGTTGGTATCCATGGAAACGAGGTGGCTGATATAGCGGCCAAGGCTGCAGTCTCCCTTCTTCAGCCTACTGTTCACATGGTTCCCTTTGCCTATCTACAGAGTGTTTTATGTCGCCGTGTTGCTCTTTTATGGCATGCACATTGGTCTACATTTCCCAATAATAAATTGCGGGATGTGAAAGCTCTTCCCTGTGCTTGGACCTCTTCCTCCCAAACTCGTCGTTGGGAGGAGGTAATTTTAACTAGACTCTGGATAAGGCACTGTGTTTTTAGCCACAGACATCTTGTAAGTGGCAATCCTCCCCTGCTTTCTCCCCATTGCTCTCAACTGTGGACAGTGAGACACATTTTACTTGAGTGTCCCTATTTTACTTCGCTACGTGCCCGTCTACAGCTGTCGCCTGATATATCTTCCATTTTAGTAGGTGACACCCACTCAGCCGATCACGTCCTCGAGTTTATTAGTGTCAGTGAGATGACGTCGGTCATTTGAAGTTCTTTTTGGGGACGACAACCCCCCTTCTATGTTGGGTTTCTAAGCTTTCCTTCTGTTTTTTAGTTTCCCCACTTTTTGAATTTCGCTCCCATTGCTGCTAATTTCCAATTTTTTTAACCTTTCCCTGAGCCACAGACCGGGCACTAATGACCATAACAATTTTACGCCCTAAAACCATAACCAAAAAAAGGCTGGTAGATACTGTGACAGCGTATGCCATTTGCCATGGAGTACTAAGGCAGTACTGTCACGTCCTTAGAGCCTCTCTTCTGAAGTCACATGGGATCGGCCCTGCCCTGGTCTTCGGAGCATGATTTTGGTCTTTCTAAACTGTCACCACATCCAGGAAACAACAGAACAATTCACATTAAGCCATTGGGCCAAAGCAACCTGCTACTGTTCTGCTTCGTTTCTTCCTACGGCCCCTGCACACCAGAGTGTCTGGTAGGCATGTTCTCCATGCTGTACTCTACCATCTGTGACTATGTACAGTGATGGTGGATGTGGGACTACATGGAAATCACTACCCCCTTTCATAGGTGCCCTGATGTCATTGTTGGCATGATTGTCAATTGACTGGAATATCATCTTCTGTGCAGAACGGATTGTACTGTAGTGGGAACTTCTGCCACCGAATGTAACAGCCACACCAAATGTAGCAGAAAGAGGTAGAAGGCACCGTATTAAGACTCAACTGAGCTTTCCAAGTGATTTATTGTTTCCAACTACAGTGCCCCCGTTCCCCTTGATCTGTGTCACTGGGTCCTGTGAAAAAGCTTGGCACAGAATGGCTGCCTCAGCAACCCATGCACGCACTGCTGTGAGTTGGCCTTGTACAGCAGTTGAGTTGTATATACGTCAGGATGCCGGCAGTCAACTCAGCCATCTGCATCTCTGCTGACTCAGCACCGCTCGGTGTGAGCTGCAGGTGGTCAGCTGTGTGTGTCTCGCCGGCATGGATGAGATCGCGGTGACAAGTGCCCACGATCCAGCGTCTGAATCTATGGCCCTCGCCTCACAATGCCTCTGGCATGAGTTGGAAGCCCGGACAACTGCCTGCGGTAGTGAGCCTTGGAGTGGCCCACTGTTGGCTGTCTATGGACCCTGCATTAGCCTCAGAGGGTTGAACCAGCGACCTACCATGGACTAGAATGCTGGGCCCCATCTGCTGCTGCATGTAGCTGGTGGTGTGACATGCCCTGCCATCCAGGAGAGCTGCCACACTTGAAAGAATCTAGTTAGAAACCTACACCTATTTATATGCAGCTGTGTGCCTGTGCACCTCTGTTTTGCCATACGCCCCACTTCGCATCATGTACTCATAACACACTAGGTTGGCCAGTGGGCACCTTCTGCCTGTGATTTGTCACATGCAAAACCGCCACATATAATCTTTCAGAAATTTGATGGCCCTGTGGCCTCTATTCTACTTCGCAACTGTTGGTGTGCATAACTCACTGCAATGCAGTCCGCACCTAGCTGTAACTTGTGCTCAGAATATTACACAAAACTAACTTTCCCTATCTTCAATGGTGGTGCTACTACAGTACAGATATCTGGTTGAGGTTTGTGTGAATCAGACACTGGACGGGGAAATAGTAGAATATTGGTTTAATTTTGGACACCTGTGTGTGTGTGTGTGTGTGTGTGTGTGTGTGTGTGTGTGTGTGTGTGTGTGACAGAGAGAGAGAGAGAGAGAGAGAGAGAGAGAGAGAGAGAGAGAGGACGTGCCCACACCCATGCCCACACACTGGGTTCCAGCTGCTTGTGTGCAAAGATACATTTTTCCTTAATGATGAATAACACCAAAATGTTATGCCATATGAAAACAGTGAATGAAAATTGGCATTGTAAGCTAATTTACATGTGCTTATAGCCAAAATTAGCAATAACGCTGATAGAATAAGTAGCTAAACTCAAACATATCAGCAGATCATTAATGCCTTTCTTCCGATTCAATCTCTCATCAATGCATACACCCAAAAATTTGGAATATTCTGCCATACCTACGGACTTCTCTTCAAACTCTGTATTTATTAATGATCATATACTATTAACTATACAGAACTGTATATACTGAGTTGCAGATAGGTACAACAAAAACTGTCAAACAAGTAAGCTTTCAGCCAAAAGGCCTTCATTGGAAAAACGCATGTGCTCAGTCTCTGGCTGGTTCTGATAATAGAGGCATCTGAAAACTAAGCTGCCTCCACTCTGGGTTAAAGAAATGTTTGAGTTGTTTGGCTGTCAAAGTAATTTGACATTCAAATGTAAATTATGATAGCATAGGAGGGCAACCTTACTCGCAAATTACAGGTATCTACCTGTTGAAATTTCTAAACATGTGCCCACAGCCACTTTAGCTTTCAAAATTCCATTAATTCTATCAGCCTTGTGACTGGTTTGATGTGGACTGCCATGACTTCCTCTCCTATGTAAATCTCTTCATCTCAGAGTAGCATTTGCAACCTACATCCTCAATTTTCTGGATGTATTCCAATCTCTGTCTTCATTTACAACTCCTTCTAGTACCATGGAAGTCATTCCTTCATGTCTTAAAAATGTCCTATCATCCTGTCCCTTCTCGTTATCAGTGTTTTCCACATATTCCTGTCCGATTCTGTGGAGAACCTCCTCATTCCTAATCTTGAGAGTCCACTTAATTTTCAACATATGTCTGTAGCACCACATCTCATATGCTTAGACTCTCTTCTGTTCCAGTTTTCCCACATTCCATGTTTCACTACCATGTGATGCTGTACTCAGATGTACATTCTCAGAAATTTCTTCCTCAAGCTAAGGTCTATGTGTGATACTAGTAGACTTTTCTTGGCCAGGAATGCCCTTTCTGCCATTCCTAGTCTGCTTTTGATGTCCCCCTTGTAATGTCCATCATTGGTCAGTTTACTGCCTACGTAACAGAATTCCTCAAGTTCATCTACTTCATGACCATCAATCCTAATGTTTCTTGCTGTTGTCATTTCTGCTACTTCTCATTACTTTTGTCTTTCTTCGATTTACTCTCAGTCCGTATTCTGTACTCATTAGATTGTTCATTCCATTCAGCAGATCATGTAATTGTCCCTCACTTTTACTCAGGATAGCAATGTCATTAGCGAATCGTATCATTGATAGCCTTTCACCTTGAATTTTAATTCCACTTCTAACCCTTTCTTTTATTTCCATTATTGATTCTTCAGTGTAGAGATTGAACAGTAGAGGCGAAAGACTACATCCCTGTCTTACACCCTTTTAAATGCAAGCACTTCATTCTTGGTCATCCATTCTTATTGTTCCCTCTTCTCTCTTGTACATTACCCATTCCTCCCTGTAGCTTACTCCTGTTTTCCTCAGAGTTTCGAACATCTTTACCATTTGACATTCTCGGACGCTTTTTCCAGGTCCACAAATCCTATGAACGTGTCTTGATTTTTTTGTTTAGTCTTGCTTCCATTATCAACTGCAAGTCAGAATTTCCTCTCTTGTGCCTTTACCTTTTCTAAAGCCAAACTGGTGGACATCTAGCACGTCCTGAATTTTCTTTTTCATTCTTCTGTATGTCATTCTTGTCAGCAACTTGGATGCATGAGCTGATAAACTGATTGTGCGATAATTCTCGCACTTTTCAGCTCTTGCAGTCTTTGGAATTGTGTGGTTGGTATTTTTCTGAAAGACAGGTGGTATGCAGCCAGACTCATATATTCTACACACCAAAGAGAATAGTTGCTTTTTTACCACTTCCCCCAATGATTTTAGAAGTTTTGATGCAATATTATCTGTCTCTTCTGCCTTATTTGATCTTATGTCCTCCTAAGGTCTCTGAAATTCTGATTCTAATACTGGACTCCCTATCTCTTCTATATCGACTCCTGTCTTTTCTTCCATCACATTAGACAAATCTTCTCCCTAATAGAGGCTTTCAATGTATTCTTTCCATCTATCTGCTCTCTCCTCTGCATTTAACATTTGAATTCCCATTGCACTCATAATGTTACCACCCTTGCTCTTACTGTCATCGAATGTTGTTTCGACTTCCCTGTATGCTGAGTCCATCCTTCTGACAATCATTTCTTTTTCGATTTCTTCACATTTTTCATGCAGGCATTTCGTCTTAGCTTCCTGGCACTTCCTATTTATTTCATTCCTCAGAAACTTGTATTTCTGTGTACCTGGGTTTCCCGGAACATTTTTGTACTTCGTCCTTCCATTGATCAACTTAAGTATGTCTTTGATTATCCTTGGTTTATTTGCAGTTACCTTCTTTGTACCTATGTTTATGCATCCAATTTCTGTGATGGCTTTTTAGAGATGTCCATTCCTCTTCAACTGTACCGGGCGCTGATAATCTCGTTGTTGTGCGCCCTAAAACACTAATAATTCAACTGTACTGCCTCCTGAGCTATTTCTTATTGCCTTAGAGAACTTCAAATGTATCTCATCATTCCTTAGTACTTCCATATTCCATTTGTTTGCATACTAATTCTTCCTGCCTAATCTCTTGAACTTCAGTCTACTCTTCATCACTACTATATTGTGATCTGAGTCTATATCTGCTCCTGGGTGCACCTTACAAGCCAGTATCTGATTTCAGAATCTCTGTCTAACCACGATTTAATCTAACTGTATTCCTCCTGTATCACCTGGCCTTTTCAAAGTACAACTCTGCCTCTTGTGATTCTTGAAAAGAGTATTAGCTATTAGTAGCTGAAATTTATTACAGAACACAGTTAGTCTTTCTCCTCCATCATTCCTTTTCACAAGCCCATATTCTTGTTTAACGTTTTCTTTCTACTACTTCCCCTACAACTTCATTCCAGTCCCCCATGACTATTAGATTTTCATCTTCATTTACGTACTATATTATCCTTTCAATATCCTAATAGACTTCTTCTATCTCTTCATCTTCAGCTTGCAATCTCAGCATGTATACCTAAATTATCATTGTCATCATTGATTTGCTTTCAATTCTGTTAAGAACAACCCTATCACTGAACTGTTGACAGTAACATGCTCTCTGCTGTACCTTCCTGTTCATAAATCCCATTATACTATATTCTGCTGCTGTTGATATTGCTCATCTCTTCTTTCCCTTTCACTTCACTGACCCTTACTATGTCTAGATTGAGCCTTTGTATTTCCCTATTCAGATTTTCTAGTTTCCCTAGTTTCAAGATTCTTACATTCTACACCTCAACTCATAGAATGTTATCCTTCCATTGATTATTCAATCTTTTTCTCATGATCACCTCTCCCGTGGCAGTCCTCTCCTGGAGATCCGAAGAGGGGGTCTTCCAGAATCTTTTGCCAGTGGAGAGATCATCATGACACTTTTTCAATTACAGGCCACATGTCCTGTGGATAACGTTACATGTCTTTAATGCCTTCTGCATCTCACACCATTGATCATTGCTGATTCTTCTGCCTTTAGGGACAGTTTCCCACCCCAAGGACAAGAGACTGCCCTGAACCTCTGTCCACTCCTCCGCTCTCTTTGACAAGGCCGTTGGTTGGCAGAAAGAGGGTGACCTCTTATTCCGGAAGTCTTAAGCCACCAATGGTGATTATTAATCAAAATTTAAGCGGTGGTGGGATTCAAACCTGGGACCGAAGACTTTTGATTACTAATCAAAGATGCTACTCCTAGACCACAGGGTTGTCATGTTATGTGTGTAGAATTATGGTTTGTAAATGTAGCCACCAGTTTTGATACCCCCTCCCCCTGGGTCCGTCGCTCTTTGGTGGGTTTGTGCTTGGTGACCACAGGGCCCCAGCCTCTGCAGCATTTTTTCCCTTCCATGCTGCATGTTTGACCTCTTGCTACTCTTTTTCTCCACCCTTGGGGAATATGTCTGAGCTGTTTTTGGAGATGTATTGTGCATTTTTGGTAGTCCATATCACAATACTCTCCACTGTTTTTTGTTCCTTTTTTCTTCATTTGTTCACCTTCCCCAATCCTTCCTTCATTTTGGCATTTGAGGTTCCTCTTCTTCTGCCTCCCTGTGCACTCCTGAAGGCTGTCTGACATTTAACAGGTGACTAGGTAATGTGTAATTCCCAGCCCCAGTTTGACAGTTAGGGTTTGCATGTACCCCCCGGTACAAGCCAGGCCCAGGGAGGGGTGACTGCCTGAGCTGCTACCTTCCAAATTGCCAATTGGTCCCTCTGTTAGGTGTGACCTGTGGTGTGAACAGTTACTAAGGTAGGTGCCCACCCTTCTGAAGGGGACCTTCAGTTGGAAGAAGTGCAGCATCAGAGGTGCTGGCAATCGTGGGGGATTTTCTCACAATGAGCCAATCCATCTTTTCAGTCAACGGCTGTGAAACAAACAGAATGAGGCTAACAATTCAGAGGCCCTCCTTGCTGCACCATGGCTCCTTGTGGTTTTACATACTGAAGACTACCAGTCCTTCACTATGGTAAATCAGTTTATTATTCAGAAAGGTGTTGATGCGATTTCTGGCCCTGTGAAACCCTGCTCTCATTTATTCAATGGAACTTTGCTTTTTGAGACTACTTATGATTCTCAAGCACAACAACTACTTGGAGCCTCGCTCCTCCGTGGCTATCCTGTTCATGTCAAAGCCCATTGAACGCTGACTTCTTATGGTGTTATTTACACTAGGTTCCTCGATGGTCTGACCGAGACAGAAACCCAAATGTACCTCTCTGGTCAGGGTGTCATCACAGTCCAGCAGGTGATGAAAAAAGTAAAGGCCCTCACACATTCTTTCTCACTTTTGATAGATTGGTTCTTCCATCAAAGATCAAAGCAGGTTGTGAAGTTATCAAAGGCAGGTCCTATATTCTGAACCTGATGCACTGCTACCAGTATCAACATTACAACCACACTAGAGAGCCCTGTCTACACCCAGTCAAATGTGTAAACTGTCATAGGGACGCTCATGAGGGTGAGTGTCTGCCTCTTTCTCCCCATCATATCAACTGCAATGGCAACCATGCTGCCTCAATGAGCGGGCTGTCCAGGAGATCCAGGTCGAGGAAAAAGTGCCTTACCCGGTTGCTTGCAAGTTGTTGGCTAGTCAGAAACTCTGCATTCTACCACCTGATATGTACAGTACTACTCTTGCTATGTCTTGCTCCATAAAGGACATGGCCGTGCAGAGATGTGACCTCAAGTTCAGCATCGCAGTTGGGAAATGACCCAGCATCATGGTAGCATCCCCACCTCCTCCTCCAGCTGTGCAACCCGCCACCAAATTTTCACCTCATGGGGCGAAGTCATCAGCTACACAATCGGCAGGCTGGAAAGGACAGAAGGAATACTTCTGCGAAGACTTCCTACATCCCTCCAACCAACCAGCATCTGAGTCTTCTTCTGCCAACCAGAAAGGCTTCAAGAGGTCAAACAAAGGCAAACAATCTTCTTCTTTGTCAACTCGAAGATCCTCTGCGATGGTGTCACCACGAGGTACCCTCACCCAGCCAACCTCTGTGTGCACCACCAACCGTTTGTCCACCCTGGACTCTGCAGGCCAACAAAAGGAGAATGCCAATGCTTCTGTATACCTCATAGAGCTGGATCCTCCTGCCTCTGTGCCTTGTAGCATATTTGAAGACTGGCACTCTGCAGCCCCCAAGGTGACACCCCTCCATCTTTTCCTTGTCGTGACCCTTCTCCAATGGAACGTTTGTGGTCTTTGATCCAACAAAGAGGATTTATGGTTGCTCTTAGAAACACAGTGCTCACTTGTTCTCTGCCTTTAGGAAACAGAACTGCATCCTCATGACCACTTTGAGCTCTTGCATTTCTTCCCAGACTGTTTTGAAATTCGCCACAAGGATGGCACTCCATCTCATGGGGAACTCATACTGCTCATACAGGATGATTACCCATCTTCAAGCTATCACAGTTCGCCTTTTCCTTCCTCACTTGACCTTTTCCCTTTGTACCATTTACATACCTCTGTCATTCAATGTCACCAGAGCAGATTTCCTCCAGCTTATTGGACAGTTACCTCACCACTTTCCGCTGCTCAGTGAATTTAATTCACACCGTCCCCTCTGCAGTTCCCCAAGAACCTGTTCAAGAGTGCCCTCTTGGCTGACCTTCTCAATAAACTTAAACTCATATGCCTTAACACAGGAGCACCCATGTTCCTTTCAGACTCCGTGCACACTTATTCCCATTTGCACCTTCTGCACTCCTCAGCTTGCCCATTGTCTTGAGTGGTCTGTTTTGACACATACTTGAGTGACCATTTCGTGTGTGCTATCTGTTTTGTTGACTCCTACCCCATATATGTGCACACCCAAATGGCAGCTTACTAAGGCTGACTGGAGGCCTTACTCCTCTGTGGCGAATTTCAGTGTACAACAGTTTCCCAGTTGTGATGACCAGGTAGAACATCTTACAAATATTATCTTTACTGCCACAGAATGTTCCGTTCCTCGTATTTCCTCTGTATCACGCCATGTCCCGGTCCCTTGGTGGACTAAACATCCCACGACGCAGTTCGCACGGGGAGATGTGATCTCCACTTTTTTACTGTCATCCTACAATGGTAAACTGCATTCATTACAAACAGTTGCATGTACAGTGTCATCACATTCTTCGGGATAGCAAAAAAGCTAGCTGGATTTCATGCACTCGCTCTTTTAACAGTTCCACTCCCTCTTCCATTGTGTGGACCATCCTTTAATGGCTCCATTCCCCAATTTCCAGCCTGACAGTAGCAGAGGATGTCATCATGGACCCTATTGTTATCTCCAACAATTTGGGCTGCAATTTTGCAGAGATTTCCTTCCCTGCATTCCTCGATAGAAAACGAGCAGAGAAATCTCAGGTGATACCCTTATAATCTCAAAATCGTGATTGCTAAAATGCTGCCTTTATTATGGGGAGCTAGATCATGCAACTACACCTACAAATTCGTGGGATATAGCAGGAGAAACCATGGAGTTAGTGACCACATTCAATTATCTCGGTTCCCAGATCTCTGCTGATGGCGACTGCAGCCATGAAATCTGGACACGCCTCTTGCTCGGTAGACAGGCGATGTCAAACCTTGACAAGGTTATAAGGTCCAGAGATATAACACTAGCAATAAAGATCCGTATTGTGAGGGCTATGGTCTTTCCAGTTGTGATGTATGGATGCGAGACCTGGACCATTAGAAAGGATGAACGGGGAAGAATTGACTCCTTCGAACTGTGGTGTTAGAGGAAACTTCTTAGAGTTCCATGGACTGCAAAGAGAAACAATAGATCAATATTGGAGCAAATAAAACCAGATTTCTCCCTGGATGGTCTAATGTTAAAACAAAAGCTGACCTCCTTTGGACACACAATGCGAAGGCATGCCTCCCTGGGAAAAACATTAATGCTGGGAAAGATTGAAGGAACTAGAAGAAGAGGACGTCAGAGGGTGAGATGGATCGATGGCATCACAAAAGCAATGTGTTCCAACCTGGAAGGTCTACGGGTTACGGGAAAAAGTGCAAGACAGGAAAAAGTGGCGTGATTTGGTTCATGGGGTCACGAAGAGTCGGAACTGACTAAACGAATAAAGAGAGAGAGAGAGAGAGATCATGCTCTCACTTCATCCCAATCCTCTGCCCCAGGGCCAGATGCCATCCACATTCAGATGTTGCAGCACCTGGTGGGCAAGCACTTTCTGCTTAACATGTACAACTTCATCTGGGCAAAGGGCACGTTTCACAGATGCTGGTGTCAGGCCACTGTCATACCCATACCTAAGCGCAGTAAGGACACACACTTCCCTTCTAGCTACTGCCCCATTTCTCTCACCAGCTGTGTTTGCAAGGTGATGAACATGTGATTCATGCCTGATTGATATAGTGGCTCAAGTCTCACAATTTACTAACCACTACACAGTGTGGATTTAGAGCGTGCCATTCTGCAGATGTCCATCTCGTCACTTTGTCCACCCATGTCATGCATGGTTTTCTGTGGAAATCCCAGACTGTGGCCATGTTTTTCGATTTGTAGAAAGCCCACGACACCTGCTGGAGGACTGGTGTCCTCTGTGCACTCTACACGTGGGGCTTCCACAGCTGGCTGCCCCATTTCCTTCAGGAATTTTCAAAACACTGAGTTTTCAAGGCATGTGTTGGTTCTGCCTTCACAGACACCTTTCTCCAGGAAAACGGTGTTCTGTCCTGAGTGTCATCCTCTTTGCTGTCGCCATTAACTCTATAATGGCCTCTCTCCCACCAAGGATCTCGGGCTCCCATTTTGTTGACAATTTTGCCATCTATTACAGTTCTCCAGGACCCATTTCATTGAGTGGTGTCTTCAATGATGTCTCGATCGTCTTTACTCGTGGAGCATCGACATTGGCTTTAGTTTTTCCACTGGCAAAACCGTTTGTACAAATTTTTGGCGGCGCAGTTGGTTTCTTCCACCGCCTTTACATCTTGGGCCTGTTGCTCTCCCGTTCGCTGAAACTACGAAATTCCTGGGGCTCATGCTCAATAGGAAAATTTCTGGCAGCTCACTGTACGTAGTCCCTCAATGTCCTGTGTGTCCTCAGCGGTACTTCCTGGGGAGCAGATCGAACCACTCTCCTCCATTTGTACCACTCCCTTGTCTGTTTGAAACTGGACTATTGGTGTTTCATTTATGCATCTACACATGCGGCTCACTTATGCTGTCTCAATACTATCCACCATCACGGCATCCATTTGACCACTGGCGCCTTTTACACTAGCCCAGTCGAGTGTCTGTATGCAGAATGTGCTGAACTACTGCCGTGGCTTTCTCCTCAGCAGATATGCATGCCACTTATCTGCCATGCTTGGCCACCCATCCTATTCCTCTTTCTTCGATGACTCCTTTGATCGCCAGCACATGGCACGTTCCTCTTCTTTGTTACCTCCTGAAGTTTGCTTTTGGGTCTTATTCTGGCTGCTTAACTTCACGCTGCCAGTAACTTTCACGAAGGGTGTAACCCCTGCACCACCTTGGCTTCATGTGGCAGCCTGTGTTCACCTTGGCCTTCATTTACTTCCTAATGACACTATTCCAGCCTCGCTCTATTGCCTTCAGTTTCACAACCTTCGTATGGAACTTTGTGATAGTACTTTTGTGTACACTGATGGCTTTCTGACTGACAGTGGGGTTGGAGGTGGTTGTCCTGAGCAAGTTTATGTGATCTAATGTTGGTATTCATGAACTTGGTAACTATATGTATGTAAAGTATTTTCCACTCCATTGGTTGCCAGGTACAGCAACCATTACAAGTTATTTAAAAAAGAAAACAGTGTTGTTTGCAAAGTAACGGTTATTAAATAATTCATTTCACCCTTGCATGGCTTCATCAAATTATGTAGTATTCTCGAAAGAAGCATTCATCAATAAATATGTAAATAGGGTGTGAACCATAAACACACCAGCATCTGCTGACATCTGAGGATATTGCTGCATTCAAGGTCCACACCCTGGCTCATACACTTTTTGACTAATGCAAATTTGCAGAATAGTACATAACCTGATGATGCCCCAAAAGGTCTGATACATAGTATTAAATGATCACTATTTTGCAACCAAGACTGTTTTATTTTTTAACTATATGTTTTTATCTACATGTCAAAGTTTGTGTGTTTGGTGCACATAGTAAATGCTAGAATCTCGATAAAATTGCACACTGAAAGCAATTTACATAGTAGCTGCTGTGGAGTCAAAGAGTTGCTTATTCCTACATAAACTGATTATACATAATCAGCATCATACATAACATCAACAGGGTATACTTGAAGTGCAGGAGGCTTCAAAAGGAATTGGATAAAGTAGTTAAAACAACTAGACTGTTTATGAAATCATGGCATTGAATTATATACTTGACAAAAAGCATATATCATGATTCTGATTTCAGTCCAACACTATAGCAGGTAAAAGCAACATTCTTAAAGTTCAGCTTCATCATCACTACACTTTTCACTACCTCCCTGCATCCACATACTCCTGCCACCATGGCACAGCCCCAACGGTCTCAAAGTAATTTTTGGCATTATCCTTGGCTCTCTTCAAATTTACAGCTGAATTAGTTCCATGTTGCTGTAAAGTGTCTTTCATACCAGGTGTTAATGAACTGTGGCTCATGTGTGTTTGGAAACACCACTGAGGATTTTGTCCCAAAATAAAATTACCATGGACACAGCATGCCACAATGTCTACATTTGCAACAAGATTAATTGGGTTGAGCAGAACACCAAGCTTACTTGCCATCATGCCGAGAGCATTTGTGGCAACTGTTCATGCTCTCATAAGATGACAGACCTGCAGTGGAGCCCAAGACCTACATAAGACTGGAAGATGACTGGTTGACGATTGACAATGCCAATGAATGTGAACATCTGAAATGTAGGTTATGGTGACACACTGAACATATAATGTCACTAGTGTGCTATAGAAATAGGATAATCCACCATCACAACTAATCATTTCAAGCTAAGGGCGTGGATGGCATCTCACAAGTTTTTAACTAATGGGGCTCCAGATTGTTACTGATGTGAGGAAAGAAGCTCAGAGTGAACACATTTTGTACACATTTAAGGGATGACTGCTGAAAAGGAGCTAACGATTTTTCTGGTACCTGCAGCAATCTACGTCTACATCTACATGGATACTCTGCAAATCACATTTAAGTGCCTGGCAGAGGGTTCATCTTACCAACTTCACAATTCTCTATTAGTCCAATCTCGTATAGCATGCAGAAAGAACGAACACCTGTATCTTTCCGTTCAAGCTCTGATTTCCCTTATTTTAATGAGGTGATCATTTTTCCTTATGTAGGTCTGTATCAACAAGATATTTTCGCATTTGGAGGAGAAATTTGGTGATTGTAATTTCGTGAGAAGATTCCATCTCAACGAAAAAATACTTTCTTTTAATGAAGTCCAGCCCAAATCCAGTGTCATTTCAGCGACACACTCTCCCACATTTCGTGATAGTAAAAAATTTGCTGCCCTTCTTTGAACTATGTTGATGTACTCTGTCAGTCCTATCTGGTAAAGATCCCACACTGTGCAGCAGTATTCTAAAAGAGGACAGACAAGGATAGTGTAGGCAGTCTCCTTAATAGATCTGTTACATTTTCTGAGTGTCCTGCCAATAAAGTTCAGTCTTTGGTTAGCCTTCCCCACAACATTTTCTGTGCTTTACTTCCAATTTAAGTTGTTTGTAATTGTAATTCCTTGGCAGTTAGTTGAATTCGTGGTCTCTAGATTTGACTGATTTATCGTGCAACCGAAGTTTGATTAATTCCTTTTAGCACTCATGTGGATGACCTCACACTTTTTGTTATTTAGGGTCAACTGCCAATTTTCGCAACATTCTTATAGCTTTTCTAATCACTTTCCCATTTGTTTTGATCTTCTGATGACTTTATTAGTCCATGAACGGCAGCATCTGGAAGTAACCTAAGACGGCTTCCCAGATTGTCTCCCAAATCCTTTATATAGGTAAGGAGCAGCAAAAGGTCTATAACAGTACTTCGGGGAATGCCAGAAATCACTTCTGTTTTACTCGATGACTTTCTGCCAGTTACTACGAACTGTTACCTCTCTGACAGGAAATTTACAATTTAAGTCACCGTTTTATCGCCTGCTTTTATATTTTCTTAACTTCTTCTTACGTTTTAAAATGTTTGTAGGCTGCAGAGCAGCGTAATAAGCTGCTGCCACCCCGCCCCCTTTGGGGAGAATCGAAATTAAGCAAAGAAAAAAAAAATCTGCAGTTGAAATACTAGAGATATTCAAGCATATGGCTTCTTGCTAGAGATGAACCTTTTTTTATGTTTGTTTGGATTATTAATTTCAGAAGCATTATAGACAGAAAAGAGGAGGTAATGGACTTGTATCACTATTGAAATAAGCCCTTCATATTATATGACGACATGCACATTCAGCACCAGTTACGGTTGGTCAAACACAGCTGTGACTCTGAATGTATTATATTAATAAGAAGCAACATTGCCTCTTTCTCCTGAAATATCAAGTAACCTAACAAATGTGTTTGATTTTGCCTCCAATATGACAGTTTTGGTTAATACTCCACATGCCTACAGGACTTTGCAATGTTAGCACAGCAGAACTCAGACATCTCTATAAGTGTAATGAAATGAAAACAGTAGCATTAAGTCATACGAATGTCTCACTTTTGTTCCGATGCAGTTCACGACTCGGGAGAAAAGTTTTACACCTGGTGTTCTACATGGCAACTTCACACACAAGAACTTTTTGCCGACACTACTACCACCTACATAAGTAAGCTTTTGCTGTATTACTTTCAAGTAATGCGCTTAAACTATTCCTGATTTAACTGGAAGATCTGTACTTCCCACTTTCATATCAACAGCCTCAAAATGCATATTCTAACATGTGGAAAATGAGATTTTCATTATTCACTCACTGTATTTAACATTTATCATTCCTTTAAAACCGCACAACTTCAATAAAATGCAGTTCAATCACTCATCTGCACAATTATTTCATAAGTATGGCACTTTTAAACTGCAAATCCTCTAAGGGCTATCTTGAATCTTCACGAGTCTCTCTCAACAACCTTGATGTGGATAGATACATACAGCAACCAGTAATCAGAGTCGGAACTGCACCTGCAAAATCACAAGGATTATTAAATATTTTTGCTGTCACTAACTATAAGCAATATAATTGACAGAGTAGATTGCTAATATTTGCTGTAATGAAAGCCACTCAATGGGGTATATTTCACATTTGCAAGAACGATCTCACTTAAGTAATTAAGTTCATCGAAACACTTAGAAACTAATCTCTCATCTGACGAAGACAGTCTAAAGACGCAGTGGCAATTTCTCCAGATCTGTTGACAATGATATTTTGAGTTATCACTTTACTGAGTGACTGAAATGTAGTTCCTGTGAACATAAAAATATGTTAGAATTCATTTTCTAAACATGTACTATTACGGTACTGTATGGCTACTTACATATTAATTACACTATTAATATTTTCACAGTTGTTTCTTTAATACAAAATTAAAGCCAACGGAAGAAAAAACGTAAAACATACTTACTAAAGAGAGGTTTGTTGAGGTGCAATTTTCTGTGTGGACAGATGTAACTTTCTCATAGAGTGGTAAGTCGCAGAAATCACAGGAGTCACAGGGGTAGCCTCATGGAGGTCTCCTTATACCTCCATGGGTAGCCTTCATCTCAAGCTAGGTGAGGAGAACCCTACGTCATAGTGACGTAAACGTAATTGTACGTCATCGTGACGTAATTAACCTAAATCGATTACATGAGTGCGTATATCGATCTTTGCGGTTTTACCGCCAACGTCAAAGCTAAATGTAAATACATGCGTACAAACGAAGGGACAGGAGTTATCTGTTACGCTCATCCCAGTTGAATTAATTATTAAGCTGTAATCCCACAATTTGGGATGGTATTATGTGTTTCAGGAAGATAATGAACGTCTGAACGAAGGAACCATAACGGAAAAAAAAAACGTTTTGGTAAATTTTTTTTTTTTTAATCCGATGAATCGTGCATAAATCGTGTGGATGGAAACGTGAAATAATTAATTATTAAGCTGCAATCCAAAGGATGTGGGATGTTATTGTGTGTTTCATGAACATAATGAATATCTGAATGAAGGAATCAGAAGCATAACGAAAGTGTCTAGGTATTTTTAGAACGATTAATCGTGCATAAATCATGTAGAGAAAAACGTGAAATAGGGAGAAATTAAAGTGTTTCGTATTTTTATAAAAGCCAATGAATTGTACATAATTCATGTGGACAGAAACGTTAAACTGAGGTTCCGAGTAATTCCGAATGTTGCTGGAAATATTAAACCATCTAGTTCCACTTAATTTTGCCTTCATGTTGTAAATCAACTAAGAACAATTAACAGTGCAGATTCAAGACGCACACAACAGTCTATAGGGCAACTCGTGAAACTCATGACGACCCGTGGCTACGTCACGTTGACGTAGGGCTCTCCTCACCTAGCGTGAAATGAATGCTAGCCGAGTCACAGAAGTGGTAGAGTGCGGAGGGAGGCCTCCCTTAACTGCGACAATCACAGTTAAGAATAACAGATACTGAAATGTAGCATTCACAGAACTCACTGATATCGGAAAATCGGAGTTGAACCCATCACTATTCGTTAGCGTTACCGTACCCTTAAAAATCATGTTATAACCAATAACTATTCGTTAGCGTTACCGTACCCTCAAAAATCATGTTAGAACCCATAACTACTCATTAGCGTTACTGTACCCTCAAAAATCATGTTAAAACCCATCACTATTCATTAGCGTTGGCGTATCCTCAAAAATATTTTTATGTCTCAAATATCGTGTTTATCACTAATTCCTATGGCACAGAAAGCTTGTTGGCAATCCGAGCCTTTCAAAAATTCATGATGTATCTGAAAATTGTTAGTTCTTCCAAGGCAACATCCACCGGGTGCCGAACTATATACAACACGTTATGAATTACATGAAACGAGTATGAATAACATGGATCCTAAAAAGCACGATATCACGTTCGCTTATAGCATCTCTAAAACGATCAATAAATACAGAACGTAAAGGTACGTCGTACTTCACTTGCTGTTGACTAAAACTGAAAAATGTGAAATACAATTAACCGCCCCTTAAGATTCCTAAGAACGGTGTGGCTGTGCTATTCAGCTGTCGTATGACATCGCCAAGAGATGGCCCTGTGAGCACCCACCAGCCACCACATAAAGAGAGAGAGAGAGAGAGAGAGAGAGAGAGAGCAGACTTAACGTCTTGTGATGCTGTTGAAAAACGATTTTTAACGCTCCGAACTCTTACTGTCGTATAATTATTTGCAAGGACAAATACGGTAAACGGGGGTACACTTCTGCATGCCCTTTGCTGGTTCAGAGAACACAATTCAAAACTGATTGATTTCCGGTCTGCAGTGATAACTTTCGAATGAAATTTTCAGACAAGCTTTGCATGCTAAATTTTGATTCAACTGAATGTATTGAATAATAGTTTGTAGTATCAGTGGTTGTTCAAAGACTTGTCAGTATTAGCAATGTAAATTTTGTACGCTCTTAATATAACAACAGAAAGGAATACCACATTTTTAGTACCAGGTAGTCATACTATGGTTTCCATAGTTGGGCCTATGCGCATAATTAAAAGTATTCCACACTGAGTGTACAAAAAAATTCTCTACTTGGATTGAAGAGCATATTAATTTGATTTATTGATCTGTGGATATTAAGTGTCGTACATTGGTAATAACACATTTTAAATGTCGAATAAACATTTATTTAAGCACAGAAGTACAGTAAATGGCATAACACCATTGATAAAAATAGACTTTGAACAGAAGTCTGTTGCTAAGTCAGAATACTCAAAATTATTTGGTGTGTGAACTGATGAGATATTGAATTTGAAAAAACACATTGATGATCTGCTGAAACCGTCAGATTCAGCTTCTTATGCTATTAGGGATATTGCAAATTTTGGAGATAAACATATCAGTAAATTAGCCTACTAGGCCTATATTCCTTTACTGCTTGCATATGGCATCATATTTTGGGGTAATTCGTCATTAACAGAGAAAGTAATGAATGCACAAAAGTGTGTAATCAGAATAACAGCTGGAGCTCGCCCAAGATCACCTTGCAGACATTTATTTAAGGAACTTGGGATATTCACCATACCTTCGCAATACATATATTCATTTATGGAATTTGTGGTTAATAATCCATCCCAATTCAAAAATAACAACGAAATGCATAGCTACAACACTAGAAGAAAGGATGATCTTCACTATTGTGGATTAAGTCTCACTTTGGCACAGAGAGGGGTGAATTATGCTGCCACAAAAATCGTTGGTCATTTGCCAATTAGTATTAAAAGTCTGACAGATAGTCAAACAACATTTAAAACCAAATTAAAAGAATTTCTGAATGACAACTACTTCTACTCAGTATATGACTTCTTAGATATGAAGTAATAAAACTAAAATTTAATAAAAATTAATTAATTACTTTATGTAAAGGAAACTTATGTTAAAGTGACACATTCCACATCATTACGAAGTGTTGTATTCATGATCTATGGAACAAAGATTAATCGATGTATGTATGTATAGTTTGATACTAGGATGCAAGGGACTGATTTGAAATAACTTTGTGTTGGCACTTTGAACATGCACAACCACTGCAACAGCAACTGACAATTTGATTCTATACCCACAATTTTTAGTGATTTAGCCATAAAAACAACAGTGAAGTGTTAAACTGAACATGTTAAAACAAAATTTGCTAACATGTTAGCTACAGGTCATAGTAGTATTATACTGCAAAATTGTAAACACTGATTTGATCATAGTGTTACGAAAGAAATTACAGCAGAAAAAGTTTATAAAGTAGACAGTGTTGATGGAAAATTTATCTCTTTCTTAGACATATGCCGCCAACATTAAAGTTCTGGTCACATAAATTTTAAATACTGTTAATTATAATCAATGATTTTACAATAGTTACGAAGTATGCGATAATTAAATTTTTGTATACTTGTCATGTCCTATATTACATGTACATTCACTGTACACCATGTAATCCTACAGGATCAAATAAAATTCAGTTAAATTCAACAATTTGAGTCTTGTTTTTGCCCACAACAAATAAAGAATTAAACTGTAGAGATGCAGGATAAAGGGTGGACTACTTCTGGAATTAAAGTATGTAGTGCTAGACAGTGAGAGTTCTACATAATTCAGATAATGGAGCAGTAGTCGAGGTTTCAAACCACATTACCATCATTATTGGCTAATCCTCCACTCTGTCATCAAAAATGAAAAACTAGTGCATTATCCTTGAACAATAAAACACACCAAAATGAAGGCAATAAGTATTCAGAACATTATTACACAAGAAACAAACCAAACTAGTAATTCAAATGAAACTGAGGCACCAGAAAATGGCAGCAGTTTCAAATCTTTCGCTATACCAGATTTAAAGATTACTTCCCCACAGTGGATGCATTCAGTAACAAACAATGGAATACAGATGATAGTGCAGACACTGCATGCAACACCAACATACATCAGTTTCAAAAATACAACCCAAATGGAGGTTTCAATACTCATTAGTTCAATAAAAAGTAGCAATTCTGATTACTATGACTGTGATTCCGGGAAGATATTAAAATCTTTTGCTGACAACAGAACTGATATTAAGCTATTTTTGTAATCAGTGAATGACTCGAAGCATAATTTCTATCAGACCGAAATATGCTGTAGTAATGCCCAGCCCAAAACTGAAGATAAGCATAACCAGCTCTTAATTGCAGACATATATCACTCATGGTAGTCTTTTCAAAAGTAATTGACAAGCTTGACTCCAGTTGGAAGGTAGTGGGTAGTACCTTGACCTATTAAAGGCTATTCACCAGGTCAACCATAAAATACCTTTGCAAAAGCTAATTGCTTATAATGTACAACAGAACAGAACTCTATGAAAAGAGTGAACAATATGCATTATTGAAGTTAGCCAATGCATTTTCAAGTACAGGTATGACCCTACCCACAATGAAGCTTAAATTTCAGCTAAAGAATCTCCTGTTATAAATCCCTTTTATGCATTAGAATAGCGTACTTACACGCCGAATAAAAAGTGCTTCAAAAATATGTAAATAGTGTTAAGCAGACCATTTTATTTGTAATTTAATCATTTTGTTAATCAATGACGCATTCAGAAGAATGTATTATTGTGCTATGCACCAAGAAGTGTAACCTGTATTTACAGATATGCAATGAATCATTCAATGTTGAATGAAAGGACGTTACAGAAGCATTCAATTGCACCTGTCTGCATGAGTTTGGCACAAGTGGCTAGATCCAGCAAATACAATATGATGACAATGACATCGCTACATACACATGACATGACATGAACAAAATAAATAAATAAATGACACAATAATGTCTCATTCCAAAATCAAAATGAAGCTAACAGGATTACTGTGGAAAATTTGGGTCTTAGGGCTGGGACAACCACAAAAGCACTGCATGACCCTAAAACAAAAATTACATTACAATATTGCTACACCAACAAAACCACAGGAATCAGACATTTCCCTTGACCTACATAGCTCAACTTCAGCTATCAGTACCAAAACACCTACATCTCTAAAAGATGGAATTG
Organism: Schistocerca serialis cubense; assembly: GCF_023864345.2. Classification (NCBI taxonomy): domain Eukaryota; kingdom Metazoa; phylum Arthropoda; class Insecta; order Orthoptera; family Acrididae; genus Schistocerca; species Schistocerca serialis. The sequence goes on along the minus strand of NC_064648.1, from coordinate 160,624,737 downwards.
GACATTTCTGTTCACCTATTAGCACAGCTCCAACTACTGATACCAAAAAACCAACACCTGCAACTCCTAAAAGTGGAACCAAAACCCCAACAACTCAGAAACCCAAACACCTCATATTCCCTACGTGAATTAAAACAGTTGACCTACCATAAATATGAAGAGATGAAACATTGCAGTAAGTATAGAATATAATCAAAACAAAAATTACTTACCAATAAAAGCCACTGGGCACCTACTTTAGCCACAATGCACACCCATGCTCCCACACAAATACTCTCTCTCTCTCTCTCTCTCTCTCTCTCTCTCTCTCTCTCTCTCTCTCTCTCTCTCACACACACACACACACACACACACACACACACACACACACACACACACACACACACACATCAAAGTCAAAAAAATCTCCTTAAACATTTGTGAATTTCACTGTAGTATCCACATCTAACTAAAACTCAATAACAAAATTAGACTTCGGCCCGTACAACAAATACCAAACTAATCAGTCCTAACAAAAACTCCATAAACATAAACAAAAACAAACCTTAACAATTCACTGAAAACACTTCTACTACCCGTATTACTGCACCAACTACCTAAACTCATGACCATGTTAGTATTATGACAGGCAAAAAACTCAAGTTAATCCAATACCACACATTAAACTCAGCATGTCCACATCTACCACCAGAGGGCACCATCAAATGTAACATCAAGACATCTACCAAACTAACCAACTCAAAACCACCACACCGTAGTGATGTCACACACCACAACACCTTTACAACACGGGTAAAACCAGAGTGATGGTATCAGACTCTTCCACTGACCCAAATTATGTCATAAATTTACAAAAACAATACCAGGAATTGCACACATTGATGTCAACACTTGTGAACAGGTTCATATCACACAGAGGCAACTGAATGGCCAATTGCTGTTTACTAGTAGAGCCAAATACGATCATGAAGGTCTACAAACACTGTCAGTGATTAGAATCTTAAGATTACTGAGCTGAGTGTCATCTACTACAATAGATAAATGTGACAGCTGTATCACGTGTTCTGTATCTTGTGTTTAATAGCAGTTTGTGTGTATGTTACAATCACAGCTGCGGTGACAGAATACAAAAGGCAGCAAGTTATAGTCACAGTTGTATCTATATTGCTTCAATTGTACAATAACTTTCATGGGACAGGCTGTACAGATAAGTACAATGCACACCTAGCCAAATTGTCTAAATGTATGAAGTACTGAAGATGTAATGCACTTAGTTTAATAGACAGACAGTTATATCAGGATCTCACATAACACACTGAAGTGACAATTGTAAGTAATGCACAACTGATTGTGGATTTTTACAGAAACAGAGACTGCATTGTTAAACATAGTTAGGCTTAGTAGTTTATTGTGTCCAATGTTCCACTGACAAGTCAGTCTACGTAAGTGCTTATATATGTAGTAATACAAACACTTCGTGAACTTACACTAGCTGAACACTTCATACAGACATTCCCCCTACAGTTAAGTACAGGAACACAACACTAGACATAAGAATGGTGACATGTCAGTTCTGACACTACATACAAACTAACAAACTTGATCTAAGGGGGATTACTAGAGACTGGGATACCACTTGTCTGCTTTGACCAGTGACATCACCGCCATGGTGAAAAGCCCTATTTCAAGTGTATCCAACATAATGACCAAAACATTGATTGAAACCCAGAAAAATACAATTAATATGTGAACCAATATACTGACTGAGCCCAGTGATGTTGGTGGGAAAACCACAGAAAAATATTGTGTTTTATGTGGGGACAAACTAAAATTTCAATAATAAAAACAGTTCACTGAATTCATGCAACTCTCTAGTTAACCTACATAGCTCAACCCTAGACCAGGATATCAATAACCATGCCCCAGCCCTTCACAACTGCAAAAAGCAGTATCCCAATCTCCAATTCACTTATATTGCTCAACCATAGCTAGGATTCAATAACCACCCCCTGTACCTCCCAAAAAGCCAGTATCCCAAAGTCCAGTTCACCTATACAACTCAATAATAGAGTAAAAGAACAATTATCTGTGTTGTCAGCCTTACTGTTGCACGTTTCAGTTGGTAACTCTATGTGCAGTGAGTTATTGAAAGTGAACAGTACAAATGGTGAGTCAGATGGTAGAAGAAGCAGAACCTGTGAGGAAATAGAAAATTTCATAAGTAGATCAATGTTTTTTAATGGAATTGTGGCAGAAAGTAGGTGAATCAGACTTTGTTAATGAAATTAAAAAACTAATCAACTTATTTAGTGGTTACATGCACCCCTTAGAGTACCATTTAAATTTTTATGACATTTCTGTTTTATATGACAAGATTTTGCACACCACATAATTTTGGACACTGCACATCATGATGACTGTAGCACACTAAATGACACAATATTATACCTTCCATACACACAACAACCACAAAATTAAACAGTTAAAGTATGCCACCTCTTCATACACCGTACCCTCTACAACAACATTTCACTTCCACTCCAAAACAAATACATCCCTTCTCAATGGCATCACAAAACACATCAAGGCACAGCACAACTATATCATGTGTCAAAGCAAGCAAGTATTCTCCTACAACCTATTTAAGGTTATAGTATACACATTGTTAGTTTTGCAGACAGGTATTATTTTGCATATTTGACACATTAAAAAATCTATGGTTGTAACACATGTAGTGGTACATTTTTAGGCAGGTATTATCTTATGTGATTTTCATTCAAGCAATTTTCTACACTATAATAGCAGCTACTCTTCAACTATTTTTCCAGGTCTCCTTAACTATTTTTCAAATTTGAGTCACACTTCTCTTTTCAGATTATGTTTATAAATATCATGCTCATAAAATGTGGGGTTTTAGTCTGTGGTTATGTAATATATAACTTGCTCTCCTTCTTGTCTCAAATGAGTCTTATCTCTGCAGTGTTGTTTCTCATTAGCTCACACCATGGCTCAGTTTCCCCCCCCTGGACTAAAAGTTTTAAGTAGATTGGTCTTATCTACCCTGGGTAATTATACTATACCTAAGGATGGAAACATAATATGGATAGTTTCTTATACAGCTAAATCAGCAGTATTTTATATGACAATTATGACACATCTGTGACTGTTCTGTTGGCTCAGTATGCTGCACATATGAAAACTCCACTCTAAATTTTCATTCACTAGTACAACCATCAAACATCACACAGTTTATGGTGTCTAATCTTTTGTCCTCATAGCTTATTTCGCTAATACATTGTGCTCAATGTTTTGTGGTGAAATGGGACAGTTTCTGCTCTTGGAAAGTTTGATCAAGGATATTATTTTTGACTGATATCTCTACTTCCCCAAGAGTCTGCTCAATATGTCAGATTAACTGTCTGTTAGTTTGATACCAAACTAACACTGCTGAGTCATCAGCAAAGTCTATGGCATCAGATTGAACCTGGCTTAGCATATCAGTACAATACAAAAATAGTAGTGGCTCTAATACTGAAACTTATAGAAGGCCACACAGTATGTGTTTCCAGTGAGGACTTTCTTCCCATTGTTGTTAACAATTACTCCTTGCTTTCTGTTTGCCAAGTACGATGACACCCAACGAACAGATTTTCCATGAAAACCACAACTGGTCAGTTTTTGGAGATGGATATGATTTACATATTGAAAGCTTTGGTAACCTAAGAATAAGTCTGAGACACACATCCTATTATTGTGACAGCTGATAATTTTTGTGATCAGTTCAGTTCTGACTGCATAAAATAATGCTTGGGATGAATTGAAGCTCACATGCTGATTTTTAAAAAAATTGGTAACTATGAGATACGTCCATAGTACCTCATTTCAGTTTTTTTAGCTGTTTTATGAACTGGCCGAACCTCAGCATATTTTAATTGATGTGGATAATGTAGCTCACGAAAAGACTGGTTCATTATGAGAACAGTGGATGCGCAATACTAAGAAAGACCTTTTTTATCAGAAACTCATTCCAACCCAATGACAAAGTTTTTATAGGGACATTATGATTTTCATCACATCTGACAGGAGAAATATCCCACAACAGTCGGATTTAGCTGTAAGAAAGATGACACAGTTGATAGCCTGCCATAAACTGGACACAGATCAAGCATGAAAACAGGAAGAAGGTGTACTGAACTGCGAAGAAAGAACCAGCATATATATATATAGTGCATGGTCCAAGCTCCAGATGTGCAGCATCATGCCAGTGTCAGTAACCATGGTGTGGCAATGTGGTCATGGTATTGGCATGCCAAGTGGGTTATCCAGATTCAAATCACCCTTTTGCCCAGCACATTCTTCTTTCCTTTCTTGTTTCACAAAATGATGAACTGTCCATCAAATCACTGACATGTCTGTCTACTGTATTCAACTTTGTGTGTGTGTGTCATGGCACAACGTCCGTTTGCAGCAGTGAGATGCAAGGGAGTAGTCTCCAGATATACGTATCTCCTATTTGTTCTACACAAGTACTGCATGTTATAACTCTTGTGTCCATTTTAAAAGTTTTGACCCTTGCTGTTCTCTGTTCCTAGATATTCCACAGCTATGTATTTGTTGCTTTCATTTGTGTGAGTGATCTGTGCAGCATCTAGCCTGCTCCCACTATTGATCACATTTACTTGTGACAGTAATAACATAAGACTCAAAATAGCTTCTTGTACGAAGGTGTAAAACTGTATAATAAACTGCTTCAGAAAATAAAAGAAGCAGTTAACATGTATTGCTTTAGAAAAAATCTTAAATTTTTTTTGCAGGAACACTGCTTTCACACTATAAGTGAATTTCACAATATTTTGATAAGGAGCAAAAATGATTGTAAACAACTTATATGTCACAATGTTTAACTACATGTAACAACAAACTGTATAAATATATGAATGTACACAACTGACAACATCCATACATTTTAAAATGTTCACGGATGGCTAAATAAATAAATCCTCTTGCATGACTCTTTTCTATAACCATGACAATTGCTAAGATTACACAATGAGAAAAAACACATCAACAAACAGACAGAATGTTCATAATTTTATAGAAAAGAAAAAAAAAAGACTGGGGCATGAGGTACACTTGTACATGGATCTCCCACTTTGCAGTCCAACATCATGACCACACATCCACAGTGCCATGATTCTTGTAATTCACTTGATGTTGCGCATCTTGAGCTTGTTATTATTCTACTTCACTGTTTATATTTTGATTCTTTTCTCACAATTCAGCCCACCTTCTTAGAGTTTTCATGCTTAATCTGCATTCAGTTTTTGAAGGGCTTTCCACTGTGCCATTTTACCACTAAATCTGTCAGGTGGAGGGGGTGTATGATGGTGAATTTCCCTTCTGAGCTTGATACTTGGGAAAACTTAATACCTAAGTTATTTTACTGGCATACAGGGATTTAATATTTGGTAGTGAGCAATCACAGATTTTATTGCAATATATGACGAAGTCTTTTAAGGATTCAAATATGGTACTAGATTCTGTAACAACTCTGCTATTTATCATTAATTTAGAGGGGCATCTTATATCCACTACAGTGGCAACATCATCACTAACAGCTTTTGATTTGTTTGTAGCATTTGAAATGAAACTGTTGTTTGTGGTACACTTTGCCAGTTTAACTATTTTGTCAAGTGTTTTTGTATGTAATTGTGTGGTTAAGAAATTCATGACTTTGATTAGCTTTCACCTACATATGAATGCAACTACCTATCTTAATACTAGGCTGTCTAATTCCTATTTTAACCCATGATCTACTTTTATGAGACTCAGTCAATACTGGTACAAAAGGGAAGCGTTCATTGAATACATCCACAAATTTGATTGTGGTTGTTCTTTGTTGATGTGAGTTTGTTGACTGAACACATGGTGTTGGCTTAATAATAATAATAATAATAATAGCTTTATTCAACATCAAATGGTACACTGCACATGTACAAGGAAACAGTAATGATTAAAGTTATTTGTACAATACACAAGACACATTCTTCTGAATACGTCATTAATTTACAACAAAATTACAATAAGATGTTTACTGATTTCTATTCACATAATTTTACAAAGCATTTGTTGTTCTTCATATAAGTATGGTACTCTTCTAATGTGTAGAAAGGGTGTTTTACTAAAAATTTCTTAAGCTGATGTTTCAGTTTAATTGTAGAAAGAGCCATGACTTGCATTAGGCAGTGCATTAGCTAATTTTATACCTGCGTACTGAGGCCCCTTTTCATAAAGTGCTGTTCTGTAGCTGTTCTGTGGCTGCCAATGTAAAATCTTTCTTTTTTTCTAGTATTGTACTGGTGGAAAACTGAATAAGTGTTTGGGGGCAGTCTTTTCAAAAGCAATATGTCTTTTAGAATGTATGTGTTTATAACAGTTAACACCGCTGTTTTTGGAAACAAGTTACGACAAGATTCCCTATATTTTGCTCCACAGATTATTCTCACACCCCTTTTTTGAAGAATGAGTAGCTTATCTAGATTAGCTTTGGTTGTTGCCCCCCAAATTTCAATACCGTAGTTCAAGTGAGAGGAGAAAAGAGCATGGTATGCAGTCTTTAGGACTACAGTGTCTCTACAAAACTTGCTAACAGTACTGATTGCAAATATATTTTTTGACAACTTAGTTGCTAGGGAGTCAATATGTGTGTCCCATTTCAGGTTGCTTTGGATTGTTACACCAAGGAATTTTACACTAGACTCTATCTTTACCAATTCGTTGCCAATGTATAATTTAATTTCATTATTCAAACTGCTTTTGTTAAACTCCATCAAACATGTTTTACTGGTGCTTACATTTAAGTCCACCCCCCCCCCCCCCCCCCCCCCCCAAGAACCATGGACCTTGCCAGTGGTGGGGAGGCTTGCATGCCTCAGCGATACAGATAGCCGTACCGTAGGTGAAACCATAACGGAGGGATATCTGTTGAGAGGCCAGACAAATGTGAGGTTCCTGAGGAGGGGCAGCAGCCTTTTCAGTAGTTGCAGGGGCAACAGTCTGGATGTTTGACTGATCTGGCCTTGTAACACTAATGAAAACAGCCTTGCTGTGCTGGTACTGCAAACGTCTGAAAGCAAGGGGGAAACTACGGTCGTAATTTTTCCCGAGGGCATGCAGCTTTACTGTATGATTAAACGATGATGGCGTCCTCTTGGGTAAAATATTCTGGAGGTAAAATAGTCCCCCATTCAGATCTCTGGGTGGGGACTACTCAAGAGGACGTCATTATCAGGAGAAAGAAAACTGGCGTTCTACGGATCGGAGCATGGAATGTCAGATCCCTTAATCAGGCAGGTAGGTTAGAAAATTTAAAAAGGAAAATGGATAGGTTAAAGTTAGATATAGTGGGAATTAGTGAAGTTCGGTGGCGGCAGGAATAAGACTTCTGGTCAGGTGAATACAAGGTTATAAATACAAAATCAAATAGGGGTAATGCAGCAGTCAGTTTAATAATGAATAAAAAAATAGGAGTGCGCGTAAGCTACTACAAACAGCATAGTGAATGCATTATTGTGGCCAAGATAGACATGAAGCCCATGCCTACTACAGTAGTACAAGTTTATATGCCAACTAGCTCTGCAGATGATGAAGTAATTGAAGAAATGTATAATGAAATAAAAGAAATTATTCAAATAGTGAAGGGAGACGAAAATTTAATAGTCATGGGTGACTGGAATTCGGTAGTAGGAAAAGGGAGAGAAGGAAACGTAGTAGGTGAATATGGATTGGGGCTAAGAAATGAAAGAGGAAGCCACCTGATAGAATTTTGCACAGAGCACAACTTAATCATAACTAACACTTGGTTCAAGAATCATGAAAGAAGGTTGTATACATGGAAGAAGCCTGGAGATACTGACAGGTTTCAGATAGATTACATAATGATAAGACAGAGATTTAGGAACCAGGTTTTAAATTGTAAGACATTTCCAGAGGCAGATGTGGACTCTGATCACAATGTATTGGTTATGATCTGTAGATTAAAACTGAAGAAACTGCAAAAAGGTGGCAATTTAAGGACATGGGACCTGGATAAACTGAAAGAAACAGAGGTTGTACAGAGTTTCAGGGAGAGCATAAGGGAACAATTGACAGGAATGGGGCAAATAAATACAGTAGAAGAAGAATGGGTAGCTTTGAGAGATGAAGTAGTGAAGGCAGCAGAGGACCTAGTAGGTAAAAAGACGAGGGCTAGTAGAAACCCTTGGGTAACAGAAGAAATACCGAATTTAATTGGTGAAAGGAGAAAATATAAAAATGCAGTAAATGAAGCAGGCAAAAAGGAACACAAACGTCTCAAAAACGAGATCGGCAGGAAGTGCAAAATAGCTAAGCAGGGATGGCTAGAGGACAAATGTAAGGATGTAGAGGGTTATCTCACTAGGGGTAAGACAGATACTGCACACAGGAAAATTAAAGAGACCTTTGGAGAACAGAGAACCACTTGTATGAATATCCAGAGCTCAGATGGAAACCCAGTTCTAAGCAAAGAAGAGAAAGCAGAAAGGTGGAGGGAGTATATAGAGGGCCTATACAAGGGCAATGTGCTTGAGGACAATATTATGGAAATGGAAGAGGATGTACATGCAGATGAAATGGGAGATACGATATTGCATGAAGAGTTTGACAGAGCACTGAAAGACCTGAGTCGAAACAAGGCCCTGGGAGTAGGTAACATTCCATTAGAACTACTGACGGCCTTGGGAGAGACAGTCCTGACAAAACTCTACCATCTAGTGAGCAAGATGTATGAGACAGGCGACATACCCTCAGACTTCAAGAAGAATATAATAATTCCAATCCCAAAGAAAGCAGGTGTTGACAGATGTGAAAATTATCGAACAATCAGTTTAATAAGTCACGGATGCAAAATACTAACACGTATTCTCTACAGACGAATGGAAAAACTGGTAGAAGCTGACCTCGGGAAAGATCAGTTTGGATTCCATAGAAATGATGGAACACGTTAGGCAATACTGACCCTACGACTTACCTTAGAAGCTAGATTAAGGAAAGGCAAACCTACGTTTCTAGCATTTGTAGACTTAGAGAAAACTTTTGACAATGTTGACTGGAATACTCTCTTTCAAATTCTGAAGGTGGCAGGGATAAAATACAGGGAGCAAAAGGCTATTAACAATTTGTACAGAAACCAGATGGCAGTTATAAGAGTCGAGGAGCACAAAAGGGAAGCAGTGGTTGGGAAGGGAGTGAGACAGGACTGTAGCCTCTCCCCAATGTTACTCATTCTGTATATTGAGCAAGCAGTGAAGGAAACAAAAGAAAAATTTGGAGTAGGTATTAAAATCAATGGAGAAGAAATAAAAATTTTGAGGTTCGTCGATGACATTGTAATTCTGTCAGAGACAGCAAAGGACTTGGAAGAGCAGTTGAACGGAATGGACAGTGTCATGAAAGGAAGGTATAAGATGAACATCAACAAAAGCAAAACGAGGATAATGGAATGTAGTCGTATTAAGTCGGGTGATGCTGAGGGAATTAGATTAGGAAATGAGACACTTAAAGTAGTAAAGGAGTTTTGCTATTTGGGGAGCAAAATAACTGATGATGCTCGAAGTAGAGAGGATATCAAATGTAGACTGGCAATGGCAAGGAAAGCGTTTCTGAAGAAGAGAAATTTGTTAACATCGAGTATTGATTTAAGCGTCAGGAAGTTGTTTCTGAAAGTATTTGTACGCAGCGCTGCCATGTATGGAAGTGAAACATGGATGATCACTAGTTTGGACAAGAAGAGAATAGAAGCTTTCGAGATGAGGTGCTACAGAAGAATTCTTAAGATTAGATGGGTAGATCACATAACTAATGAGGAGGTATTGAATAGGATTGGGGGGAAGAGAAGTTTGTGGCACAACTTAACTAGAAGAAGGGATCAGTTGGTAGGACATGTTCTGAGGCATCAAGGGATTACCAATTTAGTATTGGAGGGCAGCGTGGAGGGTAAAAATCGTAGAGGGAGACCAATAGATGAATACACTAAACAGATTCAGAAGGATGTAGGTTGCAGTAGGTACTGGGAGATTAAGAACCTTGCACAGGATAGAGTAGCATGGAGAGCTGCATCAAACCCATCTCAGGACTGAAGACCACAATAGCAACAACAACAACAATCACATTTAAGTAGCTTTCATTAAAAAACTGAACAATTTCTTTTGTCACATTATTACACTTGGCCTCTAGTTCTTTTTATCACGTCTACATTTTCTTGACTGAACTTTCTACACCTTTCCGTTGTACATCCTGAATTTATTTGTACATTGGTGAAAATTTAGATTTAACACACTTGAGTCCGTCCAGTTTTTCAAAGGGAAACAAATTTGTTATCATTTGTATCTACATTGAAGTCAGCACATTTGATTAGCTTCTCACAGAGTTTTTAGTTTTTAATTTATGTAACAATGTATCAAATTATCTAAGAATACCAAACTTACATGGTACCCAGGGATGTGATATATTCAGAAAATTAATATGTTATACACTTAAGTTCCATACAACTACTTTCAAATGTAAGTTCTACACTTAGATGGACAAAATTCTGTCTGATTTCATAGGGCTGAACTGGTATGCAAGCGCATCCATAATCATTAGCTCTGTAAAAACTGGTAGCCAGTTTGTAGCCTGTAAGTTTACTAAGGAGACTGATATTTTCAATTTTAAACCATTGTTCATTTAAACATATTACATTTACTAATTGCTTCATACTATCTAATACAATTTGCATATTATTAGGCTTGCTGATCATTCCTTCTGACTGACTGCCAATGTCCAAATGCATAATGAAATTACTACTGTTTACATTATCAAGTAAAGTGTCTTTAAAAATAGTTTTTTTAACAGTAGTTTTCACTCATTATTTCATGAAAAGCTTTGTTTGAATATTCTTACCTCATCAATTCAGGCATTATCTGTGTGTGGGAAACTAACATTCTCACAACTCATGTCATCAAGGATGTTTATATTTCTAACTTTAAACTGAAGTTTTTTAATCTGCAATTTTCTTGTTGAATTTCACTAATCATACAATACCAGCTCACCAAATCAAATCTCACAGGTAGAGTCATCCTTATCACATTTGTATCCGATAGTGACTGGAAGATAACCACCAATTTCTGGTGCAGATAAAGCCTTAAGGCCATGAAACACCATAGATGTAAGATGCAGAAGTGACTGTAAAAAGAAATGGTTGAATAATGTCATGTATTGTTATAGAGAAGTGCATCTTGTTTCCAAGAGCTATGAGAGTTTATATGTTGTAATGTTAAAGATATTACACAAAGAGGAAAAATGTATGATAAAAACGTAAAATGATTGGCATGTGTATCGGAGTGAAATACTTGAGAAGTAAAACTAGGAGGAGAAGAAATTTTTGGAATATTTCAATGGTGAAGATTAGCAGAAATTTCCCACTGGGGTGTAAGGTTTCATGAATAGGGATTCAAAGCAAGCAAAAGTCATACTCATTTTATGAAGGAATAGCCAAGCCCTTACACAAGCAGTTGGCACCAATATGGGACTTTGTACTTAGTGCTGCTGAGAAATGTGGCCTTCAAGGAAGTGGATACAGACAAATGTGAATCTTGAAGCAACTGCATACCACACTCAGCATAGCAACATCACCCGGGCACATATGACAGGACGAGCAAGAATGAAAATCATGATCTGAATGATCTGAATAGGCAGCACAATCATTTTGAAGAGAAATGATTGTACGTGCCCTGGGAGGTGACACATGAAGTGCACATCACTGGAAAATATTTATACTGGGCAGTGTAATGACCCAAGGGCACTCTGAGTCATTTTGAGCCTGAGTAGGCTGCAGTCAGTCAGTTGTACTATCACAATTCTTCAGTAGCAAAGAATGTGGAGGAGACATCACTATGCCATGGAGGAGGAGTAGGTGCTAGTAGCAATTCCTTTTGTGACACTATACCTCTCTAAGGACTTTAATTCCATCCCTTACCTCTAACATGCCTAATTTCTTAACTCAGAAAAACTTGGCAGTAAATTGGTTATTGTATTTCTTGTTCAGGCTTTTAGCACCAGCTGCTGAAGGGGCCATCAGCTCTCTACATGGTTCTGCATTCACAGGTAATTGTCTTGTTTACAGATCCTTCTCTGGGATGTGAAAACATTTGTTGATTATACATAAGCTGGTTGTTTCAAAACACTTATTTTTGTCCACTTTTGAACTATTTTACATTGGGTTCTAAAGCAGTGCATTTAATTTGTAAAACCATTATCACCCTGCCACACTTGAATTATTGAATCCTTGATTCTAATAATGATTACATACTTTTTCTCATGTTTTTGATACAGAACCATCACACAATCATGAGTTGTTTTCAGTTACCAATTTTATGTTTATTTTGCAACAGTTTTCGTGAAACCACCATTTACACATTTCCATTGGCTACCTTTCCTTACATTGTAAATTACGATTATTACTACATTTTGCTTTACTTATATTGCAACAATTTACAATATTTCCATCAGTGCCATCTTGAAAAAGGCAACTAGTGGGATAAAGTATTATGGCATTAATGGCATCACTCTTGCATGGATGCAGTCTTACCTCCATAACAGCAAGCAGAGGTACTCAATACAGACTCTACAACAGGCATTAAAGCAAAATGGAAGAATTTAACATGTAAAGTGTCACAGGGATCATTATGACACCCACACTTCTTTGTAACCTCTTCCAATGACTTTAAGTGGCAGTTCAAAATTGTAATGTTTGCTGTTAACATGAGAATGCTAATCAGAGGTCCAATATCAACATTACAAACACAACACAGATGATACCTTACCATGCATATAAGTGACTTGCAGTTAACAGTTTAGGTCTTACTTCACAAAGACACACATTATGAAATTTCAAACAAGCAGCAAATACCTTTTAACACCAGGGGTACACATTAAAGGAGGGGTACACATTAAAGGTCATAAAGAGAATGAAGTACAAAACATTTTACATTAAAAGCTCATTATCTAGTAGATAACTGATCCCAAAGACGAAAATCAAGTGAACATAAACAATTCAAATTTTTTAAAAATCAGTTCTTGACTTACACATGAAACGTTATTTATATTGTCAATTTCTACAAAATTACATATGGATTTACAAACATTCATTGGGCCATCCATTACAGCAACTATGAATAAATAAGTTTACATGATTAAGTAGGACACCAAGGATTTTCTTGTATGTAGGGCTCAAAATATTGTCCAAAAGAGGCGAAAAATTGAACTGAGTTGGAGGTTAAAGAAGAAATAACTGTTACAGTGTAAGTCAAGGAATAAAATTTAAAAAGTTGAAATGTTTCTGTTCACTTGGTTCTTGTCTTAGGGATGAGTTGTCTACTAGAAAATAGGCACATTCAGTAATGACTGTGGGGATACACACATCTGTAATTCTTAATATTTCTAAATGACCAAGCACTGCACCTTTTCTCTTGATGTGTAGAACTTCTGTATCTATGATACATTTATGGTTTTCATTTATGCAGTGTTTGGCAAAGGATGAAACTGGCTTATTTAACCCACAACTTCTGTGATGTTGTCTCAGCATAGTGCAGATTATACATTGATTCTTATTTTCCATGATCTTGCAGTTAGTAGTACCAGTATAGTTCTTAGTCTGCTAAAATAGAACTTCACTGTCTGTCCAATACAGCAACAGTGACGCTCTAGGCTGATCGTCTCATAGCACCACATGTCATGGTGTCTGCCTGTTTAACTTTTGAACTGAAGAGACATCTATCTACCTGTTGTCTGTGGGACACAGAGAAGCACCAAAAAACACTTTACTCCTAAGATCTTACTTACCCTATTTGAAGTTTTATCTATAAAAGGTAAACTGCACCATCTGCTTTTCGGTCTATGTTGATCACTGGATACAGTTGGGAGCTGGTTTACTTGTTCAGTTTTTTATTGAGAATTTTGTCCATAATGTTGGAGTAAAATTAATTATTTGTGGCTATTCTTTTTATTGAACTGAGTTGCTGCTAATAGTGTTCTTGGGACATGGGCATAGAAAGGAGATAGTAAATCATGTGCTGCATTCTACATGTTTTAAGGCTGTAGGATGCTGAGGGGAAGCAGGAATGAATGTGACACTAAAGGAGTCTTTTCAGTAAATTTTCGTTTTATGGTTGCTGTCTCCTATCTATAAGCTGATTTCCATGAAATTATTGCTGGGACATTCTAACTCCATACTGAGGTTTATGCTAGTTGCTAGTATGGCATTGATTCTTATTTTCCATGATCTTGCAGTTAGGAGTACCAGTATAGTTCTTAGTCTGCTAAAATAGAACTTCACAGCTCCAAACAACTTGACAGGGGTTGCAAAGCAGCATTAAAGCACCATTCTTGGATGCTGTAAAATGTCTTTATCATTCATTTACAACTCACTCTATGCAAAAGACACAATGATTCTTCTTCAGCACAAATACGATGGCACTCAAAATGTAGGAAATTACAATTCAGTTTTATGTGTCACAAAGATAATAAACAGTACTGGAAAAAAACAGACTTGTTAATAATGGACAATTTGTCTTCCAGCAAAGAAAGCAGTCGTTTGTTGTGGAAGTGTCAGATAAAGAGTAACATCTAATACCAGCATGTATCTTCCTATATCCAACTAATGTTTTTGACACAAGAAAACACTTGATCTGCATGGAGTGATGGGGATCTATGCTAATTAGAAAACAGAGTTCAATGGATTGAACTCTTATATAAAAAACATCTAGTTATTCGAAAGTGTCTCTACTGAAGTTGCTGCTGTGCACTACATACAATTTAGTTTACAGTAATGATTAGCAGTACCCCTAATGTGTCACACAAGTGTGATCACTACATTCTTGCAGCTCGGTTCTGTCAGTTACTGGATGTCGGTGTAGCAGACTTCACTGTTACCAACCATTTTCTCAGGCCCGGTCACTCTACCATCGAGTGACCACTCTGTGGACTTCTTGAATGAGTCCGTTTTGAGTACAGCACTGAAACCGAGAGATGCTGTCATCTTGCAGCAGGCATCCGTACTTGGTCCTGTATTGCCAGTGTGATGTAGAGCTGCGCTACTCACCAGCTGCCCTCCAGGTTGCCAGCTGCAGCTAGACATCAGTGTATTCTTTACTTCCATTTCATATACCTGGCAAGGCAATTTCTTGTAGATAATACTGTACTGAGGCGACCAGATTGTATTGAAAAATACTGAAGGAAATGTGTTTGATTCCATTCTGAATGAAATGCATGGAAAAAGTACCACACAGATAAGACAATGTTTCAGGACTCTGCAGTTGTAACTCATAATCTGTAATACTTCTTTGCCATTCCTTTGAATGTGGTGTACCGAACTGAACTGATATACACAATATGATCTTTCCATCAGACATGTTTTCTTCAATATGGAAACTGATTACACAGGTTAACAGTTTACATATTTTATCGTAATAATTAAGAGATGAGTCTTATTTCCATTATTACAAACAAGACTCTCACAAAATATTTCATTTTTACTGAGCATCCCTTTCAGTTCACCCTGAACTTGAATGATGGTTTGGGCCCACAGGATGATGTAGAAAGCTACGCACGGCAGAGTGCAAACTTTACCTGGAGAACTACGAGGAGTATTAAACTGACCAACTAGATAGATTAATAGCAATGCCATCTGATGCATACAACTGCTGATGTTACCTGCTAATGAGAGTATTAGAAAGGGGGACAGTTGTCATTACATACTGTGAAGACAGGACATTGTTATAGAACAATCTTTACACAATACTGTGATAGGGGTTTGGGCAGACATATACTACGTATTTTATTTAATTGCATATGTTATATGATATACAAATTAATATGTTGTTAGCAAAAATCTCTAAAAGTTTGTAATCGGTTTAGTTCAAATTTTTACATGATATTCTAATAAACATTCAGTTGGGTATAGAGAAAATATTTCTTTAAACAACAGTGTAGAGTTTTTCATTCAAAACTGCCTAAAAGAGAGAAAATGCAATTTTTTTCACAGCTTGTTTCAACTATGATAACAAGGTATTTAGACTATTGAACAAATTGTTTCCCCCATGTATATTTAATGCTCATATATAATTTTAAACAAAAATTGTATACCATTTGTACAGACAAGGGGCTGTTTGGCCTTGTTCCCCACAGTCAATTTTTAAAAATAGAAACAGGGTAGGTGTATTTATGACTTATTGTATTATTATTAGGACACTACTAAGGAATTGGAATCATCTGAAACTTTTTATTCTTACCCACTCACAAATTACTGAAGCTTCTATCCCACAGACTCAGCTGGGAGGTTTCTCTAATACACCATAGAGCAATGATCCCAACTGACTTACCCATTCCTTCTAAGCGATTTCTGTTTCCAATCAAGGTTTCATTTGAAATAGCAACAGGGTAGGCAGAGGAAATGGACAAAGGGAAGTATATTAGGACATGTATCAATTCCAATACATATTTAGCAAATTTAGAGTGAGCAGGCATTGCATGCATTGGAAACAGTAACTGTTGAAATTAAGCATTCCAGGATAGCCACAAGTAGCAAAGCAACACAAGGTTTGCTGGTCCCATAAAACCTAATAAAACATCCCTCCTTTCTTCCCATGAGAACGATTAACAGAGCCATGTAACCTAATAGCAACTCACTGGTGTTGCAACAGAGGCATAGAGCCACACAAAGTGATTTCCTTTATTAAAAGTCTTGTCTGTTTTAAGATAAATCTTTCACCAAGACAAAGTACTGTGGATAAATAATATTGTTTATATATGCAAGTATTGTTATCCTGTACAAGCATCTTCATCTTAGGATAATTACTGAGCCCTACGTCCTTCTGAATCTGCTTCCTGTATTCACCTTCAGCCTTCCTCTACAATTGTTACCCCTTACACTTCCCTCCAACATTAAGTATGTCATGCCTGATGCCTCAGAATGTGCCCTATGGACTGATTCCTTCTTTTAATCAAGTTGTGAAACAAATTTCTTTTCTCCCAAATTCTACTCAGCAACTCTTCTTTGCTTACATGATCTCCCCATCAAATCCTCTGCATTCCTCTGTAGCACCACATATCAAAGGCTTCTATTCTCTTTTTATCTACAGTGCTTATCATCCATCTTTCACTTCCATACATGGTTACACTCCAGACCAATGCCTTCGGAAAAAACTTCATAGCCCTTAAATCTACAGTCCATGTTAACAAATTTCTCTTCTTCAGAAATGTGATTGTTCCAATTAGCACTCTCCATTTTATACCCTCCCTACTTTGATATCATCAGTTATTTTGCTTCCCAGATAGTGAACCTCATCTACTACCTTAACTGTCTCATTCCCCAATCTAACTCCCTCAGCGTCACTTGATTTCATGTCCACAGCTTGTGATATAGTGTCTAGCATTTTTGCCTCTGGACCACTGGGTCCCAGGTTTGATTCCCAGGGACTGGGTGTTTGATTTGTCCTCATCATTTCATCATCATCATCATCATTCATGATAGTGGCTAGATTGAAATGCATAAAATATTGAATGTGAAAAAGTTGGTCTTTTTTACATGTACTGATGACCATGCAGTTGAGTGCCCACAAACCAAACATCATCATCTGATTTAATTCGACTACATTCCATTATCTACATTATGATTTTGTTGGTGTTCATCTTATATCCCCCTGTCAAGACACTGTCCATTCTGTTTGCAGCTCATCCAGGCCCTTTGCTTCCTCTGACAGAATTACAATGTTATTGGCACAACTCAAAGTTTTTATTTCTTCTCCATGGATTTTAATTCCTAGTCCTAATTTTTCTTTTGTTTCCTTTACTGCTTGCTTGTAGTACAGAGTGAATAATACTGAGGATATTCTACACACCTGTCCCACTCCCTTTTTAACTATAACTTCCCTTTCATGCCCCTCAACTCATATAACTGGAGTCCAGTTTCTCTACAAGTTGTAAATAGGCTTTCCCTCCCTGTATTTTACCCCTAATAACTTCAGAACCTTAGAGCCATATATCACTAGGGGTGAGATAGTACTGCCTACAGGAAAATTAAAGAGACCTTTGGAGAAATGAGAACCACCTGTATGAATATCAAGAGTTCAGATGGAAAACCAGTCCCAAGCAAAGAAGGGAAAGCAGAAAGGTGGATGTACCTGAGGGCAATATTATGTAAATGGAAGAGAGGATGTAGATGAAGATGAAATGAGAGACATGATACTGAGAGATAACAGTTCACTGAGACCTTTTTTAAACACATAATTTTCAACCATAAACAGAAATTTCTGACATAAATACTACATGGGTGTAGGCAAATATGTACTTGTGGAAAGGTTACAAAGAAACCATTTATTAAATTGTAAATATATTAAAGTGTATAAGTGCTGTAATTGGTAGGAATATTCTCTGAAGCATGAATCTTCTGTAATTAATAAAAATAGTAAAAGTATTGATAACACTCAATACACACTAAAGTTCACTCATATGTTTAATATATAAAAGTCAAAGTAATTAATGAAATGTTCTACTAATTGTGAGGGATGAGTTTTTTTTTTTTCATTGAATAACCAATTATAACAATACAGACGATTGTTTAAAAATATATATATATATAGTTGCAGCCATGTTGGCATAGCAGGCAGTATTTTGTGTGGCTTTGGATGGAAAGCATGTAGCTTGTTAAGTAAGATTCATTTCAGTATTGTAAATATGTTAGAAATTATTTGAGTTTCTGTAAAGAAGGTTCGATTTTTCGAATTTACAGTAAACAATAGTTTGAAACTTAATACTTGCTTAAATATTCATTTGACTTGTTGTCTAAGTTTTTCATTTGAGTTGTTGTCTAAGAATCCAGTACCATGGCTGTGACAGATAATATGAATGAGTACAAACCCTGATATCAATTCTAACTAGAACCAAGAAATTTCACAATACTATCTGAAGAATTTGACAGAGTGCTGAAAGACTTAAATCGAAACAAGGCCCCAGGAGTAGACAACATTCCAGTTAAATGACTGATAGCCTTGGGAGAGCCAGCCATGACAAAACTATTCCATCTGGTGAGCAAGATATATGAGACAAGCATAGCATAATTCCAATCCCAAAGAAAGCAGATGGTGTGAAAATTACCAAACTATCAGTTTAATAAGTCACAGTAGCAAAACACTAACAGAAATTCCTTACAGATGAATGGAAAAACTATTAGAAGCTGACCTCCGGGAAGATCAGTTTGGGTTCTGTAGAAATGTTGGGACATTTGAGGCAATACTGACCCCACAGCTTATCGTAAAAGATAGATTAAGGAAAGGAAAACCTACATTTCTAGCATTTGTAGGCTTAGAGAAAGCTTTTGCCAGTGTCAACTAGAATCCTCTCTTCCAAATTCTGAAGGAGGCAGGAGTAAAATACAGGGAGTGAAAGGCTATTTACAATTTGTGCAGAAATCAGATGGCAGTTATAAGATTTGAGGGGCATGAAAGGGAAGCAGTCATTGAGAAGGGAGTGAGACAGGGTCGAAGTCTATCCCCAATGTTATTCAATCTGTATATTGAGGAAGCAATAAAGGCAATAAAAGAAAAATCTAGAGTAGGAATTAAAATCCATGGAGAAGAGGTTTGCCAAAGAAATACTTCTGTCAGAGACAGCTAAGGACCTGGAAGAGCAGTTGAATGGAATGGGCAGAGTCTTGAAAGGAGGATATAAGATGAACATCAACAAGAGCCAACAGAGGATAATGGAATATAGTCTAATTAAATGACATGATGCTGGGAGAATTAGATTACAAAATGAGACACTTACAGTAGTAAATGAGTTTAGCTATTTGGGAAGCAAAATAACTGAAGATGGTTGAAGTAGAGAGGATATCGAATGTAGACTGGCTATGGCAAGGAAAGCATTTCTGAAGGAGAGAATTTTGTTAACACTGAATATAAATTTAAGTTTAATGAAGTCCTTTCTGAAAGTATTTGTATGAAATCTAGACCTGTGTGGAACTGAAACAATGATGATGAACAGTTTAGACAAGAAGAGAATAGAAGCTTTCAAAATGTGGTGCTATCAAAGAATGCTGAAGATTGGATGGGCAATCACATAACTAATGAGATACAGAATAGAAGTAGGGAGAAAAGGAATCTGTGGCACAACTTCACTAGAAGAAGAGATTGGTTGGTAGGACACATACTGAGGCATCAAGGGAGCATCAGTTTAGTATTGGAGGGAAGTGTGGTGGATAAAAATCGTAGAGGGAGACCAAGAGATGAATATACTAAGCAGATTCAGAAGGAGGTTGGTTATAGTTGTTGCTCAGAGATGAAGAGGTTTGTACAGGATAGAATATCATTGAGAGCTACATCAAACTAGTCTCCGAACTGACAAATTCAGAATTTTACAAGAAATGCTGAAGATTAGATGGGTAGATCACATAACTAATGAGGAAGTATTGAATAGGATTGGGGAGAAGAGAAGTTTGTGGCACAGCTTGACCAGAAGAAGGAATTGGTTGGTAGGACATGTTCTGAGGCATCAAGGGATCACCAATGTAGTATTGGAGGGCAGTGTGGAGGGTAATAATCGTAGAGGGAGACCAAGAGATGAATACACTAAGCAGATTCATAAGGATGTAGGTTGCAGTAGGTACTGGGAGATGAAGAAGCTTGCACAGGATAGAGTAGCATGGAGAGCTGCATCAAACCTGTCTCAGGACTGAAGACCACAACAACAACAACAACAACTACAACAACAAGAAATTATTCCAGTTAACATTGACAAAACTTTCTCTAACTCTAAAAATGCTATAAATGTAGGTTTGCCTTTCCTTAACCTGTCTTACAATTATAGGATCAATATTGCTTGGCATGTTCTTATATTTCTCTGAAATCCGAACCGATCATCCCTGAGGTAGTTTCCCACCATTTTATACATTCTTCTGAGAAGAATTTGTGTTAGAATTTGGTACCCATGACTTATTACTGATAGTTCTATAATATTCACACCTGTCAGCACCAGCACTTTTTGGAATTGTATTTATCATATTCTTCTTGAGTTCTAGGATATTTCACCTATCTCATATATCTTGCACACCTAATGAAACAATTTTGTCATGGCTGGTTCAACAGAGGCAATCAGTTTGATGGAATGTTGTTACACCCAGGCCCTTGTTACGACTCTCAAATTCTTCTTGCAGTATCATCTCTCAAGTCTCATCATCTATGTTCTCTTCCCCTTCTGTTACATTGCGTTGTGCCCCTCCCACTTTGCCCTTCTCTGATGTGACAGGTTTTCCATCTGAGCTTTTGATATTTATACAGCTGCTTCTCTTTCTCTGAAGTCCCTGCAAGTGGAATCTCTTACCCCATGCGATGTATGCAACTTAAGTCTTACATTACCTACCTAGTTATATTTTAACATAAAGATAGGAGAACTTTTGTCTTTTTGAACAATGATCGGACATGTTTCAGCTGTACAACTAATACTTGCATACTGTCCTACAATACTTAATTGAATATTATGTATGTTACTACAACACAACACTCCTACTGTGAGTATTTACACATTTCAATCCTTCTTGGTGTCAATAATATATTAGGTGTAGAGAGCTTTTACGCATCCTACAATACATAACCAGATATCACATATATTACTAATACGTAATAATACCACCGTGAACCTTCATTTGTAGCTCCTGAAATACAAAAACATGCATAACTTACCTACCCATGATTAAACACCCTCAGAGGCCACAGAAAGCTCATTCGCAATTCTTACACTTTTCAAATTCCCCAACATTCAATCAATGGTTTTTTTTTTCCTTCATTGTAATTTCATTCCTCATACAAGGTGGACCGGCAGCAGCCTCCATATGCCGCCAACAGGTACAACGGTAGATACCATAGAAGACACGGAACAGAAAAAATGCATGGTAAAATATGATGATAAATGTAAGATGATAAATACAAAGCCATACAACTGAAGGCACTGTGTACACAAGAGAGGTCAACAGTTAAAACAAATGTAGACATCCAGTTGGATACACGAATGTAGATGGACACCGATGAAACACTGTTGCACAAACCGAAGAAACACTGACGCACAGAACCACTGTGGTGATGATCATCGGTGAAACAGACACCAACACATGGAAGAAGGTGGGGGAGGGGCCTGCCACTGAATGTAGGGGAAAGGCAGGGGGGAAGGAGGGGGGGGAAGGAGCCAGTTGGAGAAAGAATTGGGAGTTAGGGAGGAGAGAGGGTAGGGGTTGGAAGCCCAGGAAGGGGGAGGGGAGGCAGAGGTTAACAAGGGAGTGAGGAGAAAGGGAGAAAGGAATGTCAGGGGGAAGAGGAGGAAAAGGTGGGAGATGGGGGGGGGGGAGGGTTAGATCTGATAGGAGGGTTAGATGGAGGGGACAAGGACATCATCAGCGAGGGGGAGTTGGCGGAAGCCACCTTGGGCAAGGGAATGGAGAGTGTGAAGATGGAGAGCAGGCGGGATGCAAGAGTACAGGCACAGCAATGGGCCGGGATGGGTGAGGATGAGAGAGACAAGAGGGTGTGGAGGATTGAACTTGCAGTTGGTGTAAAGGATTTGTATCTGTTTGAGGACAAGGAGAAGGTGTGGGAAGGGAATTGAGTCATATAGGGTCTGCATGGGGGATGGGAGGCGGATGTCATAGGCAAGGTGGAGTGCATGGCATTCAAGGATTTGGATGGACTTATAGTTGGTGGAAGAGGCCAAAATCCAGGTAGGATGTGCATAGCAGAGAATGGGGCAGATGAGGGATTGATAAGTGCAGAGGATAGTGGAGGGGTCCAAACCCCACGTTCGCCCAGATGGGAGGGTAAGGAGATGGAGTTGGGTACATGCCTTGGCTTGGACTGTCAGGAGATAGGGGGTCCAGGAAAGGCGGCAGTCGAGGGTGACACCAAGGTGTTTGAGGGTGGTGGTGAGGTTAATGGGGCGGTCATATATGGTGAGGTAAAAATCCAGGAGACAGAAAGTAGGGGTGGTGTTGCCTACAATGATTGCCCGGGATTTGGATGGATTGACCTCGAACAGCCACTGGTTGCACCAAGCAGTGAACTGGTCAAGGTGGGATTGTAGAAGGTGTTGGGAGCTTTGTAGGGTGGAGGAGAGGGCAAGGAAGGTGGCATCATCAGCAAATTGGAGGAGGTGGATGGGGGGGTTTGGGTGACGGCATGTCCGCCATAGAGTGGAGGTAGAGATGAGGGAAGAGGATGGAGCCCTTGGACACAACAACAGAGGGATTGAAGATATTGGAGTCAGTATTGTGGATGGTAACGTAGGAAGGGCGACGGGAGAGTAAGAAGGTGATCAGATGGACGTAATTGACAGGAAGGGCGAAAGTTTGGAGCTTGAAGAGGAGACCAGAATGCCAGATATGGTCATACACGCATTTGAAGTAAAGGTGGCAGAGCGATCGGAATTTAGTTGGCCAGAGAGGAGGTGGGTGAGCTGTAGGAGGAGGTCGTCAGCAGAGAAAGAGTGTCAGAAGCCACATTGGGTAGGGGGGAGGAGGCAGTGCAGGCAGAGGTGCTGTTGTAGTTGTCAGGCAAGGATGGACTACAAGACCTTGCTGAAGACCGAAGTGAGGCTGATGGAGGAGATGTCAGAGGGTGGTTTGGCAGGCTTAGGGAACATCAGGATCTGGAAGGTTTTCTGCAGGTCGGGGTAGTAGCCGGTCGCTAGGACCATATTATAGAGCACAGCCAGGATGCTGAGGAGGGATAGGGGACCTTGCAGAGATGGTGGTAGGTGACACGGTTGTGACTGCGAACGGTGTTGTGTTTACTGTGAAGTGTGGCTATGATGTCTTGGGTGGTGATGGGAGAGTTAAGAGTTGTGTGTGGGATGTTGCCCACGTACTGGAGGAGGCTGTGGTGGTGAATGAAGAAATTCCAGATGTTCAGAATCCTCGGGACCTGACTGTCGCACTAGATGGTACATGGCAGAAGCACGGGCACACTTCACACAATGGGGTAATAACGGCAACAAGTGCTGATACTACAAAAGTTATAGATGTTGTAATTAACATTGGAGGTATAGGACGTTCCGGGTCCGCTTAAAATCATTGGGTGAAAGTACTTTTATCACAGAATTGTAAGCAGTGATTAAATTACTGCAACTAGAGAGAAATTGCAAGATGAGTGTTGTAATTTTATCATGTAGACAGTTTGCATGGAAAATTAACTTTTTAAACTGTATTACTAGTCTTATTTTCCCATAAAAAATATAAAATGGAGCAGAAGCAAGGCCAAGGGACAAATAAATCCTGGAGTTTGTGTGCCTAGT
The DNA here is from genome assembly GCF_023864345.2 of Schistocerca serialis cubense. Taxonomy (NCBI): domain Eukaryota; kingdom Metazoa; phylum Arthropoda; class Insecta; order Orthoptera; family Acrididae; genus Schistocerca; species Schistocerca serialis. Next base: position 160,600,353 of record NC_064648.1, on the reverse strand, counting down.
GGAAATAAGAGGAAAATACGCCTAATTTGGAGGACAGTCTTTTGTGTAGGCACAGTGAAGAATTTTGCTATACTGCTTGTAGTGCACCTTTTAATTATTGTTAGAGATAATCCTCTATATAACTAATGATCTTACTGCCACAACATGTTTTGATCCTAGATGTCAGCTTTAACTGCAATTGCCCGTGACCTGCTGTAAAGTAGTTTCCCCTCCTTTTAGCCATTCACAGTAACAATATAGCAAGCCACTTAGGTTAATTGTAAAAGGCCAGTTAGTCACTCAAACTGCTGCCCTTGCAGCTGCTGGAAAGGCTGGAAAGTAGCCATATATTAGTGTTGTCCCTCAGTAAACATTTTCTTGTTTGTCTAGTAAATTCTCATTGACTAGTGTGACTGCTGTATATACAGCTACCTCCATTTTCTACAAAGAACTGTGAAGTGCAAGTTCCAGATCTCTGTTAGACCTATTTCATGTATGTCCCACACACTTGAGCAACATTTTAGAAGTGGTGATATCAGTGTTTTGTAAGCATCTCCTTTGTAGCCTGACAGCATTTCCTGGGTATCCTAGCAATGGACCAAAATTTGCCACCTGCTTTATGTATGACTGAGCCAATATGATGATAAAATTTTATATCTCCACATGTTGTTACTCAGGTATTTGCATGAGTTGACTCTGTGGTGCAGTCATGGGATCTGTGTACATCTGAACATTTAAAGCAAGTGGTCAACCTTTGCAAAACTTCAAAATTTTATCAAGTTGTCACATGATGCAGTCTTTCATTCTATTTATCTGCAGTGATAGTAGGTATAAACACTTGTAATATTGAGATTGGTGTTGGCTTTGTGTCCAGCTTGCCTTTGATATTGCATTCACTATGCTGTGCTTAACAGGTTGTCCACACTCCTATATTCTTTCAAAGTCATGCTGAAAAGTAATGGCTCAGAATTTTTTGTGTACAAATTCTTAAAACTTTTTAAATAAAACATACTTTATTAACATTCAGAGTCTACCCATTAATTCCTCAGCATAGTGACCCTGGTGACACACATTTCTCCCAATGATACCAGTTTGTTGGTACTGTCAGTGTAGAATGTCTGACTTCAATGGAGACGAAATGTCTCCTCTGCCTGTGCCACTTCATCACTATGAAAGTGATGTCCTTGAAGGTGTTTAAGTTCTAAAAAAAACAGAAAAGTCAGATGGGGCCAAGTTGGGACCATATACAGGATTACCTATGACAGTTAATTTGAGCCATCAGATTGTTGCAGATGTCACAGTGGTTGTGTGTGGTCTGGTATTTTCATGCTGATTGAGAGGATGCTCAGTATATGGCCAAACTCTTGAAGTTATAAACTCAATTAAAGCATACTGTTTCTTATGCACTAACATAGTTAAGGTAAACACCTCCATGTTATGCTTGACAATTCAGAGCCCTCTTGTAGCAGAGGGCTGCAGATATGTAGACATAAGAATAAAGGCATAGAATGTTAATAACAATTGTTTTATTTAAAAATCTTACAGCTTCAAATACAAAAATTCAGAGGCATTACTTTTCAGCATGCCCTTGTATTTAATATTATTTTTACTATTGCATGACCCACATTGTGTTAATAACCCTGTACTTCTATGATCAAACATCCTGTTCTTCCTCCCACTCACTGCACTTCACTAATTCCTGTCATCTCCAACCTCAACCAATCCATTTCTATTTTCATGTTCTCTATCCACCTACTCAATTAAGGAATTTATCATTCCACACTTTGACCTGTAGCCATATTTGTTCCCCCCCTCCCCCCCCCCCCCCCCCCCTTTCATGTTGACATCGTTGTCCAGGGTAGTCCCTGCCCACAGATCTGAGTGGGAGAGCTGTGTATCCTTAGGAAATGGCAGTAGTTTCCCTTTCTTGCTTTAGTGTGGGCTCTCCAGATGGCCTCCCATTGCAGCTGAACCTACAGTATGACACTCTCCCGCTGTGAGCTGTGCAAACCACCAAACTTTTGTAACATAAGTGGTTCATTTGGGAAGTGGGGTGTAACATAAAGGAAACGTGAGTAACCATATAATCTCGAAACTGGTGTTTCGTCGTGGAGATACTGATCGGGTGTGCTATTTTTGGCCAAAAACTTACTTGTTTGACAGTTTTGTTGTCAGGGAGCTGTAGTTGGTACCCTAATTACAAAACTGTTAGATAAGCAATTGTGCTTGCTTACGTGGGATATGGAACTTTACATTCTCAAAACACAAATAAGCCTCATCATCCTGGAAATGACCATGATGAGTAACCATTCTGCAAGAACTTGAAAATGTCAAATAAATCGTCCTGGCTCATTGTAATAAAAGCTTACTATAGATCATATTGCTTTATGCAAACAAGCTATCTTGTTTACTCTCCTGAGAGTTGGGAAGAACTGTATATTCCATGTTAGTAACTGTGGTGTGGCCCTCAACACCTGTAAGCAAAATATCATGAAAATTTTGGTCAGCCTGTGGCTTACCTGGCCTGTAGACTCCAAGTACTAATAAACATTCTGACTGAATTCGAAAAGTATTCCTCCTTCCTGAGCAATCTGACTTGTGGAATACACTCTACACTAATAATCCCTCGGAGTGGCATATACGTAATTGTGGCTATTTTGCTGTCAGTGAAAAGTGATTATGAAACCATGTGGTGTATTGAGCCACGAGGGATATGAATTCAGAAGGGATGTACTCCGTATTATGTGGCCTACCAGGAAGCAGCTGTATACAAATCACAAACATAGGCCATATATAGTAGGCATATTTTTTAAATGCAGAATAAAAAACTCCATGGGATACAATATTCTGCATTAACTTGATGACACGCCCATTCTACTGTGATTTGTTTGTAAGGAATAATTTCTTATGTATGGTATCAGTGACATAATGGATAACTATTGTAAGCAGCGTTGCAACAGATCCCGAGCCCAACCTGTAGATCTGATCGAGGGTTATATGTCCCATGCTTAGAACCTCTCGACACATAATGTAATAAATTTTTAACAAAATAATAAACTGGTGTTATGTATTAGCTTTCAGCACTGTATTTCAAAAGATTATGGCATGCTTAAATTAAATTACCTACTGACTAGAATTTTTTCATATCAATTTAGCAGTTTATCAGGTTAATTAGATTTGATATTCCTCCAGTTATTCTCTTTGTGAAAGGGTTTTACCTTAACAAAGCTTTGTCCTCCTGGAATAATCTAATGGTAATTATAAAACACTTACGCAATATGTTATTTCTTACCCACGTCTTCAGCTATTGAGTTGTAGTCCTGGATTTTGTGTACAATGACATATTGTTTCCGTGTGTGTTATAAATGAGTGTTTAATGTGGTTCTCCTCATTCTGCAGGGTGATTGAAAATACTGGTGAGAGCTGTGGCATTTCATTTGAAGAAACTGATATTCAAGAATTGGTCCACAATGAGCTGGAGATGGACGCAGAGGAGCGAACAAATTTCATGTTCAGTACTCATAATCAAAGATTGTCCTCAGAAGGAGACAACTCACTCAGCACCAGTCCAAAATATAGTTTAAGGGAAAAGGAGTCTTATAACTTTAGCTGTGTAGTTTCTGCCTACAGATTTTTCCTTCAAAATACAGACTTGTAAAACATGTCTTCATCCACATTGATGGTATGCAGCCACCTACTTATGTTTGTAAGTCATGTGGTGAGGCATTTTCCAGTTGAACAAACATCTGAAAATAAGTGATGGTGCTCAAGCCTTATGTGCTGTCAACAATAACACATTTGATTGCAGCAATGACCACAAAAACATTTTCTTGGAAGATAATGAAGAAGCTCCTTTCATGGAACAGATTGCTTTTCAATCTTCATCTGGAAACTTGCAGAATTTCAAATAAATCCTTTAATGACATTAATAACACACATACCAAAACACACAATGCAGAGGAATGTCAAAGACATGATAATTATGAAACTTCATGTGCCACTGGTGGTGTCTATGGCCACACTGTTCCTCTTACTGCAGAGAGACTCCACAAATGTGATGTCTGTCTTTTGCTCAGTTGGCTGCTGTCAAGAGACATGCATTCATACATACAGAAATGAGACCACACAAAATTTATACTTGTGTAAAATCTTTTGATAGATTGGGTGCTCTCAAGGTACATGAACTAAAACTGGAATGAAACCACACACATGTGGTGTTTGTGGCAAGTCTTTTGTTCTGTTGAGTGGGTTGAAGAACATGTGTTGATACATAGTGGAGTGAAACACCACACATGTAGTTCCTGTGGCAAGTATTTTACTGTCTTGAATGACCTTAAGAGACATTCACTCATACACGCAGGACTGAAACCAAACACATGTGTTATTTGTGGTAAATCTTTTACCTGTTTGGGTTATCTCCAAGAAGCATTCATTGATACACACTGGAACAAGACCATAAAAATGCACTACTTGTTGAAAGTCTTTAGGCAATGTGAGTAATCTCAAGGAGCATACATTAAGACACACTGGAATGAGATCACACAAATGTAATATTTGTGGCAAATCTTTTAACACGTCGCATACTCTCAAGAAGCACTTGGAAACAAACCATATGAATGAGGTATGTGAGGCAATTAATTTTCTCTAGCCAATTCCTTCAAGGTCTATACAATAGTGCATCTTGGTTGCAGCTCTTCACATGTGCTAGAGTTGCAGAGATATGCAATGATACGTACAAGACAGAGATCACGGAAAATGTCAGTAAGACAAATGCAACTCTGCAGCTTGCAATTTCAAGAAGTTGCAGTACTAAACACTACAGAGAAATTACACAAATCATTCTTTTGTGATTAATGCTGCTATGTTCCTATAAAACTTGAGATGAAGTTTTCCATTTGTGATACATCTTTTCCCCACACTGGTCTATATAGGCCAAGAAAATGTAGTGATATATCACCTCAACATCCATGAAGCTTTACATGGGACATAGCAAAAATACAATATTTATAGCACAGTCTTAACACAGGTATATCAGTTACTTTCAAGAGGTACGCTTTCTCAGTATTAGTGCTGTGTATGTATTTAATGGTGCATACATATGTGTGATTTTTATACTACATTGTCTTTTACAAAATGTCTAATGGTAAACGTATGCCGATGAGCTAAGTATTGTGACCATTTACTTAATAGTGTGTTGGTCCACCTTTTGGGGGACAATGCAGCAGAGTATGTGCATGATATGATTTCACAAGTCTGAAGATTTCCAGAAGTATCATGCACCACAAGTCTACACATAGGTCACAAAATTTCTCTAAATTATGAGTCAGTGGTTTGTGGGTGCAGAGCCACCAGCAGATACAATCCTCCATCCGTTCTATTGAGGTCAGATCTGGTAAATTGGGTAGCAAACACACCAACTTGAAATGCCATTCTCCACTAACCACAGTAGTGGAGTTCTAGCCCTCAGGCAGTTAGCCTGTTGGAAGGTGTCATCAGAGTTGGTGAAGAAATCAAGCATGAAGTGTTGGAGGTGGTTGTAATAATGTCCATGTAGTCAACAACTGTCAAGGAGCCTTCAGCTACTGCCGCTTGTCCCATGCCAGCCCAAGTGAGTGCCCCCATGGAGTAGTGGTGTGGTACATGTTTTTAGCAGCCATTTACCTGGATGGTGGATATCCAGACACGATCATTGACCTGGCATAAAAAGAAATGTCATTTATACAGCCAGGTGACAATTTCCGTTGCTCTGTGGTCCAATCCTATTTATCCCACGTTCACTGCAGTCATAATTGGTAATATAGTGGGATCAACCTGGGAACACAAGTATTCATATGCCATGGAGCCCCATGTTCAACGATGTGTGGTAAATGGTGTGCTGTGAAACAGTTGTGCCTGCACTGTCATCATCTTCTGTCACCAGGTCTGCCACATATTGTTGCTGTTCATTCTGCTTTACAGAGAGCAAGTGTCTGACCTCTGCACTCTGTGATGAGGAATGGGCATCCTACACCGTGCTGCAAACTTATGGTTTCACATTCTTCAACCATTTCCCATCAATGCCCACAACAGCAGCACATGGACAACCAGCTAGCCAGCTTTACCACTTTGAGGTGCTTGTTCCAAGTCACAGCCTGCCCTTTGTCAATGTCTGTGAATGTAGACTTCTGTAGCCTATATTATCACTAGAATGAGTTCCCATTCACCTCTGCTATGTATATGTACTTTTGTTATGTCATTACTTGCTTTTAGTGTCACTAGGAGACATTGAGTTTCATGGTGGGCAGTGGTGGTAATGTTTTTGCTCATCAGCGTCTCTTCACAAAAAGTCAGTTTGTAAAATGTATAGTATAACAAGTTTATCGTGCTTCATTTGCTTTTATGCTGATAAACTACTGCCAGAGAGCTGAATTTCTTATGAAATGCTTATTGTGTATAACAAACATCTGTAGTTGATTCAAGCATTGTAGTTAATGAAGACTGATTTTACACATCAAAGATCGTAATTATATGTTCAGTGTTCAATGCTGTGTAACTTCTGCACAAAAATAAATGAGCAAGCAACTAGACCATTCAGTATTAAATTTCAGCCGCAGTTACGTGTATGTGTGCCAGCTGAAATTGTGTGATTCCTGCGTGCCTCAGCAATACAGATAGCCATACCATAGGTGCAACCACAACAGAGGGGTATCTGTTGAGAGGCCAGACAAACGTGTGGTTCCTGAAGAGGGGCAGCAGCCTTTTCAGTAGTTGCAGGGGCAACAGTCTAGATGATTGACTAATCTGGCCTTGTAACACTAACCAAAATGGCCTTGCTGTTCTGGTACTGCGAACGCCTGAAACCAAGGGGAAACTACAGCCGTAATTTTTCCCGAGGGCATGCAGCTTTACTGTATGATTACATGACGATGGCGTCCTCTTGGGTAAAATATTCTGGAGGTAAAATAGTCCCCCATTTGGATCTCCAGGTGGGGACTACTCGGGAGGACGTTGTTATCAGGAGAATGCAAACTGGCATTCTACGGGTCGGAGCATGGAATGCCAGATCCCTTAATCGGGCAGGTAGGTTAGAAAATTTAAAAAAGGGAAATGGTTAGGTTGAAGCTAGATATAGTGGGAATTAGTGAAGTTCAGTGGCAAGAGGAACAAGACTTTTGGTCAGGTGAATACAGGGTTATATATACAAAATCAAATAGGGGTAATGCAGGAGTAGGTTTAATAATGAATAAAAAAAAATAGTAATGTGGGTAAGCTACTACAAACAGCATAGTGAATGCATTATTGTGGCCAAGATAGATATGAAGCCCACGCCCACCACAGTAGTACAAGTTTACATGCCGACTAGCTCCGCAGATGACAAAGACATTGATGAAATGTATGATGAGATAAAAGAAATTCTTCAGATAGTGAAGAGAGATGAAAATTTAATAGTCATGGGTGACTGGAATTCGATAGTAGGAAAAGGAAGAGAAGGAAACGTAGTAGGTGAATATGGAATGAGTGTAAGGAATGAAAGAGGAAGCCACCTGGTAGAATTTTGCACAGTGCATAACTTAAACATAGCTAACACATGGTTCAAGAATCATGAAAGGAGGTTGTATACATGGAAGAAGCCTGGAGATACTGGAAGATATCAGCTAGATTATGTAATGGTAAGACAGAGATTTAGGAACCAGGTTTTAAATTGTAAGACATTTCCAGGGGCAGATGTGGACTCTGACCACAATCTATTGGTTATGAACTGTAGATTGAAACTGAAGAAACTGCAAAAAGGTGGGAATTTAAGGAGATAAGATCTGGATAAATGGAAAGAACCTGAGGTTGTAGAGAGTTTCAGGGAGAGCATTAGGGAACGATTGACAAGAATGGGTGAAAGAAATACAGTAGAAGAAGAATGGGTAGCTTTGAGAGGTGAAATAGTGAAAACAGTAGAGCATCAAGTAGGTAAAAAGATGAGGGCTAATAGAAATCCTTGGGTAACAGAAGAGATATTGAATTTAATTGATGAAAGGAGAAAATACAAAAATGCAGTATATGAAGCAGGCAAAAAGCAATACAAGCGTCTCAAAATGAGATCGACAGGAAATGCAAAATGGCTAAGCAGGGTTGGCTAGAGGACAAATGTAAGGATGTAGAAGTATGTATCACTAAGGGTAAGATAGATACTGCCTACAGGAAAATTAAAGAGACCTTTGGAGAAAAAAGAACCTCTTGTATCAATATCAAGAGCTCAGATGGAAACGCAGTTCTAAGCAAAGAAGGGAAAGCAGAAAGGTGGAAGGAGTATATAGAGGGTCTATACAAGGGTGCTGTTCTTGAGGACAATATTATGGAAATGGAAGAGGAGGTAGATGAAGATGAAATGGGAGATATGATACTGCGTGAAGAGTTTGACAGAGCACTGAATGACCTGAGTCAAAACAAGGCCCCGGGAGTAGACAGCATTCCATTAGAACTACTGACAGCCTTGGAAGAGCCAGTCCTGACAAAACTCTACCATCTGGTGAACAAGATGTATGAGACAGGCGAAATACCCTCAGACTTCAAGAAGAATATAATAATTTCAATCCCAAAGAAAGCAGGTGCTGACAGATGTGAAAATCACCAAACTATGAGTTTAATATGACACGGCTGCAAAATACTAACACGACTTCCTTACAGACGAATGGAAAAACTGGTAGAAGCCAACCTCGGGGAAGATCAGTTTGGATTCCATAGAAATGTTGGAACAAGTGTGGCAATACTGACCCTACAACTTATCTTCAAGAATAGATTAAGGGAAGGCAAGCCTATGTTTCTAGCATGTGTAGACTTAGAGAAAGCTTTTGACAATGTTGATTGGAAAACTCTCTTTCATATTCTGAAGGTGGCAGGGGTAAAATACAGGGAGCAAAAGGCTATTTACAGTTTGTATAGAAACCAGATGGCAGTTATAAGAGTCGAGGGGCATGAAAGGGAAGCAGTGGTCGGGAAGGGAGTGAGACAGGGTTGTAGCCTATGCCGAATGTTATTCAATCTGTATATTGAGCAAGCAGTAAAGGAAACAAAAGAAAAATTTGGAGTAGGAATTAATATCCATGCAGAAGAAATAAAAACTTTGAGGTTTGCCGACGACATTGTAATTCTGTCAGAGACAGCAAAGGACTTGGAAGAGCAGTTGAACAGAATGGACAGTGTCTTGAAAGGAGGGTATAAGATGAACATCAACAAAAGAAAGACGAGGATAATGGAATGTAGTTGAGTTATCTCGGGTGCTGCTGAGGGAATTGGATTGGGGAATGAGACACTTATAGTAGTAAAGGAGTTTTGCTATTTGGGGAACAAAATAACTGATGATGCTCATAGTAGAGAGGATATAAAATGTAGACTGGCAATGGCAAGGAAAGCGTTTCTGAAGAAGAGAAATTTGTTAACATCGAGTATAGATTTAAGTGTCAGGAAGTCTTTTCTGAAAGTATTTGTATGGAGTGTAGCCATATATGGAAGTGAAATGTGGACAATAAATAGTTTAGAAAAGAAGAGAATAGAAGCCTATGAAATGTGGTGCTACAGAAGAATGCTGAAGATTAGATGGGTAGTTCACATAACTAATGAAGAGGTATTGAATAGAATTGGGGAGAAGAGGACTTTGTGGCACAAGTTGACTAGAAGAAGGGATCAGTTGGTAGGACATGTTATGAGGCATCAACAGATCACCAACTTAGTATTGGAGGGCAGTGTGGAGGGTAAAAATCATAGAGGGAGACGAAGAGATGAATACACTAAACAGATTCAGAAGGATGTAGGTTGGAGTAGGTACTGGGAGATGAAGAAGTTTGCACAGGATAGAGTAGCATGGAGAGCTGCATCAAACCAGTCTCTGGACTGAAGACCACAAAAACAACAAACAATAGCTATACAAAGGGAATATGTCAAGCAAGCATTCTCTTTAATTGCCTTATTTCTTGCACTACAAATGTTATTTCATGCTGTATATTTTTCATAATTGTAAAAGGTAAAAATGATAATCTCAGAAATCTCTACTTGAGCCTTGTATTTTATTTCAAAATGCCTATTGCAACAATATTTTTTTATTTTCCTACATTTCTTATTGGTTTGGTACGTCTTGTCACACCTGTAATAACATGAGATAAGCAACAGGCATTCTTTCTGTTTTGCAGCACTTTCATGTATTTGCTTTTGTACATAACATTTTACCATCTCGGTCCTAGAAACATAATTCTGTGCAGCCATCTGTAGTATTACAGTGGCTTTTAAATATTTAAGTAATATTGACATGCTTCACTTCTTGTCTCTCATTTTTTGTTCGCACATGATAAATTTTGGTTGTGATGAAGTAAAAAAAGTATGAATTTAAACTGCACAGTTTTCTGTATTGCAACATTGTTAGATTATGTGCTATTATTTAACTGCACATTTTTGCTTCAGTTCCTGTTGATACAAAGCTACTGGTGGATTTCAGTAATAATGCAACAATTTACTTTCTGAGGATTGAAGTGTTGAAACTTAATTATAACCATTAGTATTCCAGTTAGATTAGATTAATGCTTGTTCGATAAATCATAAATACAACACTTCGTAATGATATGGAACATGTCAGTTTAACAAAAGCTTTCTTTACAGGCAATAGTTGTAAGATTACTAGTTTATATCTAAAACTCCATCTGTATAGTAGGAGTACTTGTCATACAACAATTCTTTTAATTTATTTTGAAATTTTGCTTGGCTATGTGTCTGACTTTTGATGCTATTTGGTAAGCATCCAAAGATTTTTGTCCCACCGGGGGCCCACAGTCCTTTTGTGGGTAAGTGTGTGGTGCGTGTGGGGCCCCGAGCTATTGCAGTCTCCTTCCCTTTCCTTTGAAGGCTGCATTACCATTTCTGTTCCTCCCCTTCCCTATCCTTGCTCCCTCTTCCCTGCCCCCTCTTTTTCCTCTTAGTGGACTTCATGTCAACCTGGCTATCCTCCTGGCTTTTTTTTTGGTCTGTGCTATTGTTTAGTTTGCTGTTTCCATCTACTTTTCGGCTTTTTGGTCCCCTTGGGGTTTGATCTCCATTTCCAAAAATTTTCTGTTCACTGTGAGCCATTTGGGGATGAACTCCCTACCTCACTTCCATGGTGCAGGTTCCTCTCCCCCTCCCCTCCCCTTTCCCTTTGCAGCCAGGCCCCACTCCTGCTAGGTCACCAGCCATGTGGTGGGGCTGTTAAGTACCCACTTGGCTGAGCCCCCTGAAACCACAGGGATCACACTGCTAGTACCTGAGCTGTTAACACCTCATGTATGCCGAGGAGTCGATGGTCATCATTTTGGCCACCGGAACTCCCAGCAATGGCCGCCATGCAGTACAGCCCATGCTGTGGCTGGGTGGTGCCCATGGGGCGAACCCCTGATTGGAGTGACTGGTACTAGGGCTGATGCCTTGCACATGAAGTGACAAAAGCTTCACCATCCTGGCCATTCTGTGACTGTCTCTAAAAGTGGTAGCAGATGTGACACTCCTTCTTCTGATCCTTTGGGCTTCCCCTCCCTGGCCACACCCTGGGAGGAGGGTCAGGGTTCGTTTTATCCACCATGTGCAGCGAGGCCCTCCAAACAATCGCATCGCTACCGGCGCTTTTATCCTGGCTTTCAGAGAGATGTCCTCCCAGAGAAGGTCAAGGTAATGGTGTATCGGTGTGATGTAAAACCTTATATTCCACCACCGATGAGATGTTTTAAATGCTTAAGGTTTGGACACATGTCTTCCCACTGCACCACTTATCCCATCTGTGGTGACTGTGGGTGCCCCCTCCATGACGGGACTGCCTGTGCTCCCCAACCAATGTGTGTAAATTGTAATGGACAGCATTCTCCACACTCGCTTACATGCCCTGTATTTATGAAAGAAAGAAGGATTCAAGTGTGCAGAACCTTAGATCAGCTCACCTACACTGAGGCTCATCAACAATATGACCGGCTCCATCCCATGTCTATGACCTCTACTTTTGTTTCAATTACATCCATACCCCCCCTCTTCCCAACCCCACCCCATTTGCCCCATGCCTTCAGCCTCCTTCTCCTCCTCCTCCTCCTTCTCCCCCATCTCCCACTGGACCTCCCCCCCCCCCCAGTACCCATGCCCACACCTTCGGGTGCTGCTCCCCCTCCCCCACTGGAGAAGTGCTCCCCTCCTTCGGCAGCCACCGGTACTGGAGCTCTCACCCAAGACTCCTCTTCCCGGCACCCCCCTGAAAGGCAATCTACTGCTCCACATCGGCAGTGTGATCCATGACCGGTGGGTGCCAAGATTGCCTGGTGTAATTCCGTGCCTGCCCTCGCTGAAGTCTGCCCTTCTCTTCCATCCCAAGAGAAGAAGCAGAAATGCAGGAACAAGGGCAAGGCCCCTCTGATACCCACTGAGGTGCAGCCTTCCCCTCCTACAGTCAATCAACCAACAGAGTCTGACCCCACCTATATGTGTATTACCCGATCATTATCGGTGAGGGATAGCGACTTGGTGGCGTGACCGACTCCGGTCCATTCACTTCCAGTTTGGACTCTGACTTGAGAATCCTCCAGTGAAATTGTAATGGATATTTGCGTCACCTTCCATAGTTGCAGCCCCTTCTTTCCTTCTACTCTGCCACTTGTATTGCCCTCCAGGAGACCCATTCTGTCAATTCTTACTCATCTACCCTTCTTGGGTTCCACGCTTTCTGTCTGAACCGAATTGGCCCCTTGCGGGCTTCTGGTGGTGTTTGCACCTTGGTTTGCAAGAACATTTTTAGTAAATGGGTTCCCCACCATACCACTCTGGAAGCCATTGCTGTCAGGGTCCATCTGGCCACTCCAATCACAATCTGTAATCTTTACCTCCCACCTGACAGGTCGTTCACATCCCATGCCCTCATCACCCTTCTTCAACAACTCCCTTCTCCTTTCCTGTTATTAGGGGACTTTAATGCCCACAACCCTCTTTGGTGTAATCGTACGACTACTGCCCTGGGCAGGAAAGTTGAAACTGTTCTGGCAGGGCTTGACTTCTGTTTACTAAACACAGGTGCTTCCACACACTTTAGTGTGGCACACGGCACTTTCTCAACCATTGACCTCTCCATCTGCAGTCCCGGTCTTCTTCCTTCCATTCAGTGGGGCGTCCACAATGACGTATGTGACAGCGACCATTACCCGATTGTTTTGACCTTCCTTCAGTGTCTCTCGCTCCGTCACCCTCCCAGGTGGGCCCTATCTAAGGCTGATTTGGGTGCCCCTTTCCTCTGCTCTCATCCCCCCAGTATTGCCACAGGACAGTGTTGATGAATCTACTCAGACCTTGACTGTCTCCATCCTTTCAGCAGCTGTTTCAGGCATCCCTTCTTCTTCAGGTTCCCCCCACCGGAAGATGGTCCCTTTGTGGACTCCAGAAATTGCTGCAGCCATAAAAGACTGCTGCCGTGCTCTTCAACACTTCAAGCGGCACCCTTCTACTGCTCTTCTTCTGATCTTTAAATGACTCCATGCCCGGACCCACTACCTAATCAAATTTCAGAAATGGATTTGCCGGGAATGACACGTAGCTGCCATAGGACCCCACACCCCCTCTTCACAAGTCTGGGTGAAAAGCTGGCGAATTTTTGGCCACCGTCCTCCCACCAGGGTTGTGGGAATTTCTGTGCATGGTGTTGACCTTTCCAATCCAGACTCTGTGGCAGAAAATTTCGCTCGACACTTTGTTCAAGCTTCGGCATCAGCTCAGTATCCGCCCACGTTCCTTCTCCTGACGTCAGAACGACTGCCTTTGTCTTTTGTTTCTCGCTGCCTGGAGCCATATAATGCCCCATTCAGTGAGTGGGAATTTGCCAGTGCCCTCGCCCTTTGTCCTGACATGGCTCCTGGACCGGATCGGATACATAACCAAATGCTCCAACACTTATCGGTGGCTGGCCACCGTCATATATTGACCCTCTTCAACCGTCTGTGGGGTGAGGGAGTATTTCCTACCCAGTGGCAGGAATGCATTGTTGTTCCAGTGTTGAAGCCAGAGAAGCTGCCTCTTCAGTTAGATAACTACCGTCCAATTAGCCTTACGAACATCCTCTGCAAGCTCCTTGAATGCATGGTGACTTGGCGGCTGTTTTGGATCCTTGAATCCTGCAATCTTTTGTCATCGATTTAAAGTGGTTTTTGCTGTGGCCACTCTATGGTGGATAACTTGGTCCAACTGGAGTCTGCTATCTGGTTGGCTTTTGCCCATTGACAACACCTCCTTGCAGTCTTCTTTGATCTGCATAAAGCCCATGACACCACCTGGCGCCACCACATGCCACCACACTTCATGAATGGGGCCTTCCTGGCACTCTGCCTCTTTTTATACGTAACTTTCTTTCTTGTTGCTCTTTTTGGGTCCAAGTTGGCTCCTCCTACAGCTCTCATCATCGGGAAGAAAATGGGGTTCCACAGGGTTCTGTGCTGAGTGTCCCTCTCTTTCTCATATACATTAATGGTCTCGTGACAGCTGTTGGGTCAACAGTGTCCCCCTCTTTGTATGCTGACGATTTTTGCATCTACCTCGCCTCCTCCGTAATGGGTGCTGCAGAATGCCATCTACAGGGGGGCAATCTGTCGGGACCACTCATGGGCTCTCTCCCATGGCTTTCAGTTCTCAGCGGCCAAGACTTGTGTCATGCATTTCTGCCATTGCCGTACAGTCCATCCCCATCCAGAACTGTTCTGCAATGGCTAGCCCCTTGAGGTGGTGGACACCCATCGCTTCTTGTGTCTGGTCTTTGATGCCCGGTTGACATGGCTCCCTCACCTTCAGCAGCTGAAGAGGATGTGCTGGTCCCATCTCAATGTTCTTAGATTTCTGTGCAATACCACCTAGGGTGCAGACTGCTCTATTCTCCTGTGATTGTATCAAGCATTGGTCCAGTCTTGTTTAGACTATGGAAGTCCTATCTATAGTTCTGAGTTGACTTCGACACTTCAGATACTAGACCCCACCCATCACTATGGGGTCCGACTTGTGACTGGTGCCTTCTGGACTAGCCCCGTACTTAGCCTTCTTGCAGAGGTGGGGATTCTGCCACTGCAAGTTTTGCGCCAGCAACAGCTGATATCTTATGCGCTTCGCATTCACTGTACCCCAAAGCACCCTAATTATGGTCTCCTTTATCCAGACATGGAGATCACCCTGCCGCAGCAGCGTACCATAGCTGTCAGCATTCAGTCACTCTTTTCTGAGCTCCAGCAATTGCCTTTGCTACCTCTCTTCTCCGCTCACGCACATACCCCTCCTTGGCACGTCTCTCAGCCCCAACTCTGTCTTGGTCTCTCAATCGATTCAAAAGATTCTGTCCCTCTGATGGCTCTTCGCCACCAGTTCTGTCTCCTCAGTTCCTTTCAGGGTTCAGAAGTGATCTATGCTCATGGCTCCATGGTTTCTAGTCGCACTGCTTACAGCTATGCCTGACACACAGAACTTCGCTCCTTGCCAGATGGCTGTAGTGTTTATACTGCAGAATTGGTAGCCATCTTGCATGCACTGGACCATATCTGCTCCTGCTCAGGACTATCCTTCATTATCTGTAGTAACTCACTGAGCGGTTTGCACGTTATCGGCCAGTGCTTCCCTCTCTACCCGGTGGTCATCACTATCCAGGACTCCCTTTCTCTCCTCGTTCAATGTGGATGATCGGTGGCTTTCATTTGGAGCCCAGGCCATATTGAGATTCCTGGTGATTGATGGGCTAAATTAGCTACCAGGCCATCACTCGCTATTGGCATTGCTCGGCATTACATCATCAGGTTTTGGGCCTTTGGAATGCTGAATGGAGCACTCTTTCTTTGCCGAACAAGCTCAGGGCAATTAAGTATTCTACAACTCCATGGCAGTCATCCTTGCAGGCCTCTCATAAGGCCTCTGTCATCCTCTGCCGGCTCCACATTGGCCATACTTTTTTGACTCGCGGTTATCTCCTCCGGCGTGAGGACCCCATCTCTGTCATTGTGGATCGATGTTGACTGTGGCTCACATCTTATTGGACTGCACCAACTTAGCCACCCTACGATGGACTTTCAGCTTTCCAGACTCACTGCCCCCAGCGTTGTACGATGATGCCTCAGCAGCGGATCTCATTTTACGTTTTATTCTTGATGGGGTTTTTTATCACTTTCTTTAAGGGAGGGGCCTTCCACCTTATTGGTGAGTGGAGGGGATGGCAGGCTTTCATGCTCCCCCCTTCACACTGGCTGGATTGGCTTCAACTGAGCTTGGTGGTTCACCCTGGCCCTCTGGCTTCCTACTCCTTTCTTCATAGGGTCTGTTATGTTCTGAGCATCTCTCTTCTCCTGTGCTTCTTCGTTCATGCCCCTGTCATTAGCCACATTCTTTCCCTCACCTCGTCTTCTATCTTATTCCTTCCTTCCCTGTACATACTTTATCATTTTATGGATGTTGTAGTTCCCTCTTTTCATGTGGGATTTTATCAGTTTTAGTTAATCTCAGGTCAGAGGGACTGATGACCGCGTAGTTTGGTCCCTACTCCAACCAACCAACCAACCAACCAAAGATTTTTGTGGCAACATAGGTCACCCCTTTCTGTTCCACCATCAATTTAACTGTAAGTATTGGAGACCAGCCTTTCTCCTAGTGTTGTAGCTACCCACATGTCTATTGCATTAGGAACACACACACACACACACACACACACACACACACACACACACACACACACACACACACTCAACGGTGTCCAAAATTGAAGCAACAAACGGAAATTTCAGAAGGTTGCATTTATTTTGTCACAAAGCAGTATAAATAGGATAAATAGGTAGCAATAAAGTAGAAACAATGTAATTAATACAAGATGTAAACAACTCAAACATGCATAAATTTAGACAAAATGGTCTTTTTTTTTCCAACTTCATGGATTTGCACACACATTCCGATAACTGGTTGATGTGCTCAGTATGGGGTGTGACCACCTCTGATAGCAATACAGGCCTGACAATGACAGAGCATGCTGTGAATGATGTCATCAGTCTCATGGTGAGGCAACAGTGGCCATTCTTTCTGCAGAGTGGCTCAATCTTGGAGAGAGCTGAAACAATGCAAGCCATCTCCCAAGTACATCCCAGACACGCTCTGTAAGATTAAAATCAAGAGAGTGAGGAGGCCACGCCATGTGTGCTATATCTTCAGTTTCCAAGAAAACATGGACTCACAGCACCTTGGAACACCACAATCGAGGTCCCTAGATCTCATCACAATACCTGACAGCAGTTAAACCTTGCGGATTGACCCGTAAAAGTTCATGAAGAAGGACGTGAGTGGTAAACGTAATCCCTGCCCACACCATTAGGGATCCTCCATGATATTGGTCTCTTTCCAAAATGTTTGGGCCCTGAAATCATGTTCCATGTTCTCTCCAGATGCGAATCTATTGAGAATCAATTTCCAGACAAATTCGGGACTCATCTGTGAAAACAACATTGGCTCACTATTCAGCCATCTATGTGGCATGTTGAT
This sequence comes from Schistocerca serialis cubense, assembly GCF_023864345.2. Classification (NCBI taxonomy): domain Eukaryota; kingdom Metazoa; phylum Arthropoda; class Insecta; order Orthoptera; family Acrididae; genus Schistocerca; species Schistocerca serialis. The sequence continues at coordinate 160,582,866 of NC_064648.1, read as the reverse complement.
GACTTCACTTTAGATGTTCCCTTCTGTGAGGATGCATCAAAGGTAGACATACAGCAGTTCTCTGAAAGTAAAGGCCACTCTGTCGAAGCATTCTGCACACTGTTTGCCTCAATACAACACGTCCAGTACATCCCCCAGGGGGTCAATAACTCTTTTGTGAATATGTGCGTGGTGAGCACGGAACCCCGAGCTAGTGCGGCTCTTTCCTTTCTGGGCTGCATACCTTCCTTTTCCACATCCTTCCCCATCCCCCATCCTCCTCCCATCGCCTCCGCCTCTTCTCTTCCCTTCCCCTTCTCCCACTCTGGGATTATGTTTTGTGCCTACATCTGGAGAAGGACGCTTGTAATTGTAAGACAGTCTCTCTTCTTTGCTTTCTATGCTGGAAAGTCTCTGTTCTTCCTTTGTCCTTCTCCTTTCCTTGCCTCTTCTCTTTATCCTTTCCTCTGCTGTGGTGTTTGAAACCTCTCTTCCTTCCTTTCCTTTTCTTTGTCCCTTCCTTTCTCTTTTTTTCCTCCTGTGTGTGTCTGAAGGCCAACCCACGCATTCTCACGTGTAGCCGGTGACGGGGTAACGCGTAATTCCCCACCCCGGGTAGACAGGTAGGACACGTACATACCCCCTGGTAACTGACAGGCCCAGGGAGGCGTGATTCCCGAGCTAGTACCTTCCAATCGTGCCGATTGGTCCCTCCATCCATTTCTCGGGAGGTGTGACCTGAGGTGTGAACAATCACCTAAGGCGGGAGGGCCCTCAGAGAGAGCCCTCACAAGGAAGGAGAGCGCCATCGAAGGCGTCAGTAATCATGGGGGATACTTCCACATTGGTTTCCTCTACATCTACAATATCTGCTCACAAGCGAAAGTTAAATGAGTCTCAGCCACAGACAATTCTTCCATCAATGCCATAGTTCCTTGTTGTTTCTCTGTCGGACAAAGGTCAAGACTTATCCACAGTCAACCCTTTCATTATTCAGAAGGGTGTCGACGCAATTGCAGGTCCTGTAAAGTCTTTTTACTGATTACGAAATGGCACCTTGTTAGAAACAGTCAGTGCCCTCCAGGCACAAAACTTGCTGCGAACTTCACTGCTCCACACCTTCCCTGTCCAGGTGGAGGCACACTGCACTTTAAATTCATCACACGGGATGGCTTATACATGCTCCCTCAACAGACTGTCCGACGAGGAAATTAAAAACTACCCATCTGACCAGGGGGTAATGGCTGTTCATAGTCATGAAAAGGGTTGACAAGGACTTGGTTCCAACCCATACTATCTTCTTGACATTTGACAGAGTTCAACTTCCATCAAACATGAAAGCGCAGTATGAGATAATTTCAGTTTGCCCTTACATCCCCAACCCTACACAATGCTATCGGTGTAAACGGTTCAGTCATAGCCGCCAGTCGTGTTCCAATATGGCCAAATGTGTTACATGTGGCAAGGGTGCCCATGAGGGTGCTTGTCCACCTCCATCCCCTCGTTGCATCAACTGTATGGGTGACCACGCTGCTTCCTCTGGAGTTTGCCCCATTTTCAAAGATGAACGGCTTATTCAGGAAATCAGAGTGAAGGAAAAGGTGTCTACATTTGCTGCTCGTAAGTTATTCGCCAGTCGAAAGCCCACTGTGCCTCCAGCAGGTAAATATAGCACTGTCCTTGCATCTGCTCGGCCTACTAAGGAGGCAGCAACACAGACTTGTGATCTGACCTTTAGTGCCACAGTCGTCAGATCGTCCAGCGCAAAGATCACTTGTTCACTCTAAGCAGATTTAACAAAGTCTTTGTTTGCAAGTTCTGCCATGGTAGGTACGATAGGCAATAATGTCTCTATCAACAAAACTATCAAGTCCAGGAACAGTAGGTACTCCTGAACCTCCACGTACAATGGCTACAGTGAGCCAACCATTACCATGTGAGAAACTGTCATTAATGTCAATACTAAAATTAAGTCTACAACCACAGAAAACACACCCTTCATCGGCTTCTGCTAAACCACGAGCCCCAAAATCAGCTGACACCCAGACTTCCAAAAAAGAGCCTACGTACCCCAACAACACATCCATCGATTCCTCTCTCATCTCAACGTCGTGTTTCCAAGAAGGCTCATAAGAAACCAAGTTTCTCTCCTTCTCCGCCACGGCATGTCTCATTACAGCACCACCTGGCAGTAACCACCCTCAGCAGTCACTGAGTTGAGAGCAATTGTGGTGAGATTCTTCCCTTTGCTGTCCACCCTATGTCAATTATCCATTGGAATACCCACGGCATTAGAGCCAATCAGTATGAATTGTTGATCCTCTTACGATCCTACTCACCGGTCATCTTCTGTCTTCAGGAAACAGAGCTGCATCCCTATTTTGTTTCCTTCATTTTCAGTCAGTCCTCTGTTGATGGCAGTCCAGCACATGGGGGACTTAAGATTCTTCTCCATGATACTGCCCATTATCACCAAATCCCCTTAAACAGTTCCTTCCAAGCTGTAGCTGTCCATTTTTCCCTTTCTGGATACACCTTCTCTCTTTGTACCGTATACATTCCATCTTCCACACCGATGGCAAGAGCTTGTCTCCTTGTTCAGCTCCTGCCCCCCTATTTGTTGGTTGGGGACTTCAATACCCACCACTCGCTTTGGGGATCTCTGAGTCCTTGTCCATGAGGCTCCCTATTGATTGATGTCTTACACCAAGTGGATCTTGTTTGCCTCAATACTGGGGAACCTACGTTTTTGTCAGCCTCCACAACGACTTTCTCTCATTTGGACCTTTTGGTCAGTACTGTTCAGCTAGCTCGGCGCTTTGAATGGTTCGCTCTTGCTGATATACACTCGAGTGACCATTTTCCATGTGTCTTTCGATTGCAGGCATAACGGCCATCTATGCACCTGAGACGCTGGAAGTTTGCCCAAGCTGATTGGACACTTTTTCCGTCTCTAGCGACATTCGATGACCGTCATGTTCCCAGCGTCGATGATCAGATCACTCACCTTACAGAAGTTACTCTTACAGCCGCAGAACGTTCAATTCCTCACACCTCCGATTTGCCCCGGTGCACCCCAGTTCCTTGATGGAACAAGGCGTGCCATGAAAAAATACATGAGTGGCAATGTGCTCTTCACCTTTTCCGCCACTTTGGTCAACTGTATCCGCTATAAGCAATAACGTGCACGAGGCCATCGTGTCATCCGCGATAGCAAGGAGGCAAGCTGGGACTTCTTTACTAGCTCTTTTAACACCTTCACTCCCTCTTCAGAAGTTTGGAGTCGGATTCGACAGTTATCTGGCGCGCCTAGTTTCTTCTTAATCTCTCGGCTCACTTTCATGCATGATACCTTAGTGGACCCCGTTGCAATTTCTAACTCATTGGGTCACCACTTTGCTGAGATTTCGAGCTCTTCAAATTACCCGCCAGCCTTCTCCCGAAGAAACGTGCAGCAGAAGTGCGACCTCTTGCTTTCTCCTCTCACAATAGCGAAAGCTATAATACTGTTTTCTCCATGCGGGAACACCAACACGCACTCTCTTCTTCTCGCTCCTCTGCCCCAGGACCAGATGGTGTGCACGTCCAAACGTTGCTGCATTTATCATACCATAGTCTGTGTTACCTCCTTCGCCTTTATAATCGAATTTAGATCGACATTACTTTTCCCAGACGATGGTGGGAAGCTATTGTCGTTCCTCTTCCGAAACCTGGAAAGGACAAACATCTCCCCTCAAGCTATCGCCCCATTTCTCTCACAAGTAGTGTATGTAAGGTTTTGGAGCGTAAGGTGAATTGCTGTTTAGCCTGGTGGCTGGAGTCCTGAAGCCTTTAAACACCTGCCCCATGCGGTTTCCAAAAGCATCGTTCTGCAGTTGACCATCTTGTTGCTCTCTCCACTTATATCACTAACAATTTTCTCAGGAAACGCCAAATGGTAGCAAAAATTTTTGATCTGGAGATAGCATACGATACCTGTCGGAGGACAGGCGTCCTCCGCACACTGTTCTCTTGGGGCTTTCGCGGTCGGTTTCCCCTTTTTATTCGTGAATTTATGGCAGAGCGCACATTTAAAGTACAGGTGAACACTACTCTCTCCTGTACTTTCTCCCAAGAAAACGGGGTACCCGAGGGCTCCATGCTAAGTGTTGTACTGTTAGCCATCCAATTATGGATTGTTTCCTTCCCGATGTCTCGGGTTCCCTCTTTGTGGACGATTTTGTGATCTGCTACAGCTCTAAACGGACCAGCCTTCTTGACCGACGTCTCGAAGGATCTCTCCATCACCTCCACTCATGCAGCATCGAAACCGGCTTCTGCTATTCTCCCAGTAAGACCATTTGTGTCACTTTTTGGACTCATATGGAGTTTCTTCCAACTTCCCTACATCTAGGCCCTGTCGACCTTCCGTTTGCGGACGTCACTAAATTCTTGGGACTTTTGTTTGTAAGAAAACTGTGCTGGTCCTCCCACCTCTCCTATCTTTCTGCTCGCTGTCTGCGATCCATCAACACCCTCCGTGTTCTGAATGGTACCTCCTGGGGAGTGGACTGAGTGGTCCTTCTCCGCCTATATCGCGCCTTAGTGTGCTCGACATTGGACTATGGAAGCATAGTTTACTCCTCTGCTCGGCCGTCTATTCTTCGGTATTTTGACTCTGTCCACCATCGTGGATTGCGTTTAGCGTCTGGAGCTTTTTACACCAGCCCTGTGGACAGCCTTTATGCTGAGACTGCTGACCCTCCACTGTCCAATTGGCGAGCTGTCCTTCTGAGTCATTATGCTAGCCATCTGTCTTCCATGCCTGCTAATCTGGCCCATGATCTTTTTTTCGATGCGTCATTGGATTTAGGGTCTGTAGGCCACCATGCCTTTTTACTACCACCGGGAGTCTGCTTCCATCAACTGCTACGTTCTCTTTCCTTCCACTTTCCTAAAACTTTCTTGACAACTGGGGTTACAGCACCACTTTGGCTCTGCCCCTGACCTGCCTGCTCCGTGACCTCTGTCAGCTTCCCAAGGATGGTACCCCTTCTCTTGTTTATCGTCGGGCACTTGCTGCTCTATGCACACAAATCAAGGATGCCACATTTATTTACACTGATGGCTCAAAACACCATTTGGTGTTGGGAGTGCCTATATTGTTGGTGACACCCCTAATCGATTTTGGCTTTCCGACCAGTGTTCGATTTTTACTGCAGAGCTATATGCTGTTCTCCAGGCTGTCCAATACATCCGTTGCCATCAGCAGATACAATGTATTATATGCTCAGAATCGCTCAGCTCTCTCCTCAGTCTCCAAGCTCTCTACCCTGTTTACCTTCTGATCCACCGAATTTAGGACTGGCTCCACTTCGGGGGGTGTCTCTGTGGCATTCCTCTGGATCCCAGGGCATGTTGGTATCCATGGAAACGAGGCGGACGATATAGCGGCCAAGGCTGCAGTCTCCCTTCTTCAGCCTACTGTTCACATGGTTCCCTTTGCCAATCTACAGAGTGTTTTATGTCGTCGTGTTGCTCTTTTATGGCATGTACATTTGTCTACACTTCCCAATAATAAATTGTGTGACGTGAATGCTCTTCCCTGTGCTTGGACCTCTTCCTCCCAAACTCATCATTGGCAGAAGGTAATTTTAACTAGACTCTGGATAAGGCACTATGTTTTTAGCCACAGACATCTTTTAAGTGGCAGCCCTCCCCCGCTTTGTCACCATTGCTCTCAACTGTGAACGGTGAGACATCTTTTATTTGAGTGCCCCTATTTTACTCCGCTACGCGCCCATTTACAGCTGTCGCCTGATACATCTTCCATTTTAGCAGATGACACCCGCTCAGCCTATCGCGTCCTCGAGTTTATTAATGTCAGTGAGATGACATCAGTCATTTGAAGCTCTTTTTCAGGACAACAACCCCCCTTCTATGTTGGGTTTCTAAGCTTTCCTTCTGTTTTTTAGTTTCTCCACTTTTTGAATTTCGCTCCCATTGCTGCTGATTTCCATTTTTTTTTTTTTACCTTTCCGTAAGTCACAGACCGGGCGCTAATGACCATAGCAATTCTGCGCCCTAAAACCATAACAAAAAAAGGTCCAGTAGATACTGCAAGTGCGCATGCCAGTTGCCATGCAGTACTAAGGCAGTACTGTCGTGTCCTTACAGCCTCTCTTCTGAAGTCACATGGGATCGGCCTTGACCTGGTCTTCGAGGCACGATTTTGGTCTTTCTAAACTGTCACCACATCCAGGAAACAACAGAACAATTCACATTAAGCCATTGGGCCAAAGCAACCTGCAACTGTTCTGCCTTCTTTCTTTCTATGGCCCTCCACTGCAGAGCGTCTGGTAGGCATGTTCTCCATGCTATACTCCACCATCTGTGACTATGTACAGTGATGGTGGATGTGGGACTACATGGAAAACACTACCCCCTTTCATAGGTGTCCTGATGTCATTGTTGGCAGGATTGTCAATTGACTGGAATATCATCTTCTGTGCAGAACACGATTGTACTGTAGTGGGAACTTCTGCCACTGAATGTAACAGCAACACCAAATGAAGCAGAAAGGGGTAGAAGGGACCATATTAAGACTCATCCGAGCTTTCCAAGTGATTTATTGTTTCCAACTACAGTGCCCCCTTTACCCTCGATCTGCCTCACTGGGTACTGCAAAATGGCTTGGCACAGCATGGCTGCCTCAACAACTCGTGCATGCACTGCTGTGACTTGGCCTTGTACAGCAGCGGAGTTGCATCGACGTCAGGATGCTGGCAGTCGACTCAGCCATCTGCATCTCTGATGACTCAGCACCACTCGGTGTGAGCCACAGGTGGTCAGCTGTGAGCGTCTCACCAGCATGGCTGAGATCGCGGTGCCAAGTGCCCACGATCCAGCGTCTGAATCTATGGCTCTCACCTCACGATGCCTCCGGCATGAGTTGGAAGCCCGAACAACTGCCTGCGGTAGTGAGCCTTGGAGTGGCCCACTGTTGGCTGTCTATGGACCCTGCATTAGCCTCAGAGGGTTGAACCAGCGACCCACCATGGACTAGAATGCTGGGCCCCATCTGCTGCTGCATGTAGCTGGTGGTGTGACATGCCCTGCCATCCAGGAGAGCTGCCACACTTGAAAGAATCTAGTTAGAAACCTACACCTATTTATATGCAGCTGTGTGCCTGTGCACCTCTGTTTTGCCATACGTGCCACTTCGCATCATGTACTCCTAACATGCTAGGTTGGCCAGTGGGTGCCTTCTGCCTGTGATTTGTGATATGCAAAACCGCTACGTATAATCTTTCAGAAATTTGATGGCCCTGTGGGCTCTATTCTACTTCACAACTGTTGGTATGCATAACTCACTGCAATGTGGCCCGTACCTGGCTGTAACTTTTGCTCAGAATATTACACAAAACTAACTTTCCCTATCTTCAATGGTGGTGCTACTACAGTACAGATATCTGGTTGAGGTTTGTATGATTATATGGTGAATTAGACACTGGACGGGGAAATAGTAGATTGTTGGTTTAATTTTGGACACCTGTGTGTGTGTGTGTGTGTGTGTGTGTGTGTGTGTGTGTGTGTGAGAGAGAGAGAGAGAGAGAGAGAGAGAGAGAGAGAGAGAGAGGGCGTGCCCACACACTGGGTTCCAGCTGCTTGTGTGCAAAGATACATTTTTCTTAATGATGAATAACACCAAAATGCTATGCCATATGAAAACATGGCATATTAATCTAATTTACATGTGCTTATAGCCAAAATTAGCAATAACTCTGAGAGAATAAGTAGCTAAACTCAAACATATCAGTAGATCATTAATGCCTTTCTTCCGATTCAATCTCCTATCAATGCATAAACCCAAAAATTTGGAATATTCCGCCATACCTACAGACTTATCTTCAAACTCTGTATGTATTAATGATCATATACTATTAACTATACATAACTGTATATACTGAGTTGCAGATAGGCACAACAAAAACTGTCAAACAAGTAAGCTTTCAGCCAAAAGGCCTTCATTGGAAAAATGCATGTGCTCAATCTCTGGCTGCCAAGACCAGGTCTAGCCAGAGTCTGTGGTCATGTGTGTGCATGCATGTGTTTTGTCTGGTTCCGATGATAGAAGCATCTGAAAACTAAGCTGCCTCCACTCCAGGTTAAAGGAATGTTTGAGTTGATTGGCTGTCAAAGTAATTTGACATTCAAATGTAAATTATGATAGCATAGGAGGGCAACCATACTCGCAAGTTACAGGTTGAAATTTCTAAACATGTGCCCACAGACACTTTAGCTTTCCAAATTCCATTGCTTCTATCAGCCTTGTGACTGGTTTGATGTGGACTGCCATGACTTCCTCTCCTATGTAAATCTCTTCATCTCAGAGTAGCATTTGGAACCTACATCCTCAATTTTCTGGATGTATCCAGTCTCTGTCTTCATTTACAACTCCTTCTAGTACCATGGAAGTCATTACTTCATGTCTTAAAAATGTCCTATCATCCTGTCCCTTCTCGTTATCAGTGTTTTCCACATATTCCTGTCCAATTCTGTGGAGAACCTCCTCATTCCTAACCTTGAGAGCCCACTTAATTTTCAACATATGTCTGTAGCATCACATCTCATATGCTTAGACTCTCTTCTGTTTCAGTTTTCCCACATTCCATGTTTCACTACCATGTGATGCTGTACTCAGACGTACATTCTCAGAAATTTCTTCCTCAAGCTAAGGTCTATGTGTGATACTTGTAGACTCTTCTTGGCCAGGAATGCCCTTTCTGCCATTCCTAGTCTGCTTTTGATGTCCTCCTTGCAATGTCCATCATTGGTCAGTTTACTCCCTAGGTAGCAGAATTCCTTAACTTCATCTACTTCATTACCATCAGTCCTAATGTTTCTTGTTGTTGTCATTTCTGCTACTTCTCATTACTTTTGTCTTTCTTTGATTTACTCTCAGTCCATATTCTGTACTCATTAGGTTGTTCATCTCATTCAGCAGATCATGTAATTGTCCCTCACTTTCACTCAGGATAGCAATGTCATTAGCGAACTGTATCATTCATAGCCTTTCACCTTGAATTTTAATTCCACTTCCAAAACTTTCTTTTACTTCCATCATTGGTTCTTCAGTGTAGAGACTGAACAGCAGAGGCTAAAGACTACATCCCTGTCTTACACCCTTTTAAATGCAAGCACTTCATTCTTGGTCATCCATTCTTATTGTTCCCTCTTCTCTCTTGTACATTACCCATTCCTCCCTGTAGCTTACTCCTGTTTTCCTCAGTGTTTCAAACATCTTTACCATTTGACATTCTCAGATGCTTTTTCCAGGTCCACAAATCCTATGAACGTGTCTTTATTTTTTTGTTTAGTCTTGCTTCCTTTATCAACTGCAATGTCAGAATTTCCTCTCTTGTGCCTTTACCTTTTCTAAAGCCAAACTGATGGTCATCTAGCACGTCCTGAATTTTCTTTTCCATTCTTCTGTATGTCATTCTTGTCAGCAACTTGGATGCATGAGCTGATAAACTGATTGTGCGATAATTCTCGCACTTATCAGCTCTCACAGTCTTTGGAATTGTGTGGATGGTATTTTTCTGAAAGTCAGATGGTACCCGGCCAGACTCATATATTCTACACACCAAAGTGAATAGTTGCTTTGTTACCACTTCCCCCAATGATTTTAGACGTTTCGATGCGATGTTATCTGTCTCTTCTACCTTATTTAATCTTAAGTCCTCCAAAGGTCTCTTAAATTCCGATTCTAATACTGGACCCCCTATCTCTTCTATATCGACTCCTGTCTTTCTTTCCATCACATTAGACAAATCTTCCCCCTAATAGAAGCTTTCAATGTATTCTTTCCACCTATCTGCTCTCTCCTCTGCGTTTAACATTCGAATTCCCATTACACTCTTAATGTTACCACCCTTGCTTTTAATGTCATCGAAGGTTGTTTTGACTTCCCTGTATGCTGAGTCCGTCCTTCTGACAATCATTTCTTATTCAATTTCTTCACATTTTTCATGCAGCCATTTCATCTTAGCTTCCTGGCACTTCCTATTTATTTCATTTCTCAGCAACTTGTATTTCTGTGTTCCTGGGTTTCCTGGAACATTTTTGTACTTTGTCCTTCTATTGATCAACTGAAGTATGTCTTCGATTATCCCTGGTTTCTTTGCGGCTACCTTCTTTGCACCTATGTTTATCTATCCAATTTCCTTGATGGCTTTTTAGAGATGTCCATTCCCCTTCAACTCTACTGCCTCCTGAGCTATTTCTTATTGCCTTAGAGATCTTCAAATGTGTCTCATCATTCCTTAGTACTTCCATATTCCACTTCTTTGCATACTGATTCTTCCTGCCTAATCTCTTGAACTTCAGTCTACTCTTTATCACTACTATATTGTGATGTCAGTCTATATCTGCTCCTGGGTGCACCTTACAAGCCAGTATCTGATTTCAGAATCTCTGTCTAACCATGATTTAATCTAACTGTATTCTTCCCGTATCACCTGACCTTTTCAAAGTACGACTCTGCCTCTTGTGATTCTTGAAAAGAGTATTTGCTATTAGTAGCTGAAATTTATTACAGAACAGTCCTTCTCCTCCATCATTCTTTTCCCAAGCTCATATTCTCCTTTAACCTTTTTTCTACTCCTTGCCCTACAACTTCATTCCAGTCCCCCATGACTATTAGATTTTCATCTTGATTTATGTACTGTATTATCCTTTCAAAATCCTCTTATACTTTCTCTATCTCTTCATCTTCAGCTTGCAATCTCAGCATGTATACCTAATTTATCATTGTCATCATTGATTTGCTGTCAATTCTGATAAGAACAACCCTATCACTGAACTGTTGACAGTAACATGCTCTCTGCTGTACCTTCCTGTTCATAACTCCCATTATACTATATTCTGCTGCTGTTGATATTACTCATCTGACCAGAAATACTTGTCTTCTTTCCATTTCACTTCACTGACCCTTACTATATCTAGATTGAGCCTTTGTATTTCCCTATTCAGATTTTCTAGTTTCCCTAGTTTCAAGCTTCTTACATTCCACACCTCAACTCATAGAATGTTATCCTTCCGCTGATTATTCAATCTTTTTCTCTTGATCACCTCTCCTGTGGCAGTCCTCTCCTAGAGATCCAAATGGGGGGGTCTTCCAGAATCTTTCGTCAATGGAGAGATCATCATGACACTTTTTCAATTACAGGCCACATGCCCTGTGAATAACATTACATGTCTTTAATGCAGTGGTTTCCCTTGCCTTCTGCATCTTACACCATTGATCATTGCTGATTTTTCTGCCTTTAGGGGCAGTTTCCCACCCCAAGGACAAGAGACTGCCCTGAACCTCTGACCACTCCTCCGCTCTCTTTGACAAGGCTGTTGGTCAGCAGAAAGAGGGTGACTTCTTATGCCAGAAGTCTTCGGCCACCAATGGTGGCTACTAATCAAAATTTAAGCAGTGGTGGGATTTGAACCTGAGACCGAAGTCTTTTGATTACTAATCAAAGATGCTACTCCTAGGCCACAGGGTAGTCATGTTATGTGTGTAGAAATTGGTTTGTAAATGTAGCCACCACTTTCGATATCCCCCTCCCCCCTGGGTCCAATGCTCTTTGGCAGGTTTGTGCTCGGTGACCACAGGGCCCCAGCCTCTGCAGCATTTTTTCTCTTCCATGCTGCATGTCTGACCTCTTGCTACTCTTTTTTCCCCTCCCTTAGGGAATATGTTTGAACTGTTTTTGGAGATGTATTGTGCATTTTTGGTTGTTCATATCACAATACTCTCCACTGTTTTTTGTTCCTTTTTTTCTTCCTTTGTTCACCTTCCCCAATCCTTTCTTCACTTTAGCATTTGAGGTTCCTCTTCTTCTTCCTCCCTATGCACTCCTGAAGGCTGACCCACATACCTGACATTTAACAGGTGACTAGGTAACGTGTAATTCCCAGCCCCAGGTTGACAGGTAGGGTTTGCACATACCCCCTGGTACAAGCCAGGCCCAGGAAGGGGTGACTGCCTGAGCTGCTACCTTCCAAATTGCCAATTGGTCCCTCTGCTAGGAGTGACCTGAGGTGTGAACAGTTACTAAGGTGGGTGCACACCCTTCTGAAGGGGACCTCCAGTTGGAAGAAGTGCGGCATCAGAGGTGCTGGCAATCATGGGGGATTTTCTCACAACGAGCCAGTCCATCTTCACAGTCAATGGCTGTGAAACAAACAGAATGAGGCTAACAATTCAGAGGCCCTCCTTGCTGCACCATGGCTCCTTGTGGTTTTACATACTGAAGACTACCAGTCCTTCACTATGGTAAATCAGTTCATTATTCAGAAAGGTGTTGATGCAATTTCTGGACCTGTGAAATCCTGCTCTCGTTTGCACAATGGAACTTTGCTTTTTGAGACTACTTCTGATTCTCAAGCACAACAACTGCTTGCAGCCTCACTCCTCCGCGGCTATCCTGTTCATGTCAAAGCCCATTGAACGCTGAATTCTTATGGTGTTATTTACACTAGGTTCCTCGATGGTCTGACCGAGGCAGAAACCAAAATGTACCTCTCTGGTCAGGGTGTCATCACAGTCCAGCAGGTGATGAAAAAAGTAAATGCCTCCTTCATGCCCTCACACGCACTTTCTCACTTTCGATAGAGTGGTTCTTCCATCAAAGATCAAAGCAGGTTGTGAAGTTTTCAGAGGCAGATCCTATATTCTGAACCTGATGCACTGCTGCCAGTGTCATCATTACAACCACACTCGAGAGTCCTGTCGACACCCAGTCAAATGTGTAAACTGTGGTAGGGACGCTCATGAGGGTGACTGTCTGCCTCTTTCTCCCCATCATATCAACTGCAATAGCAACCATGCTGCCTCCTCTCATGATTGTCCCATGTATCTCAATGAGCGGGCTGTCCAGGAGATCCGGGTCAAGGAAAAAGTGCCTTACCCAGTTGCTTGCAAGTTGTTGGCTAGTCAGAAACTCTGCATTCTACCACTTGATATGTGCAGTTCTACTCTTGCTACTTCTTGATCCATAAAGGACATGGCCGTGCAGAGATGTGACCTCAAATTCAGCGTCGCAGTTGGGAGATGACCCAGCATCATGGTAGCATCCCCACCTCCTCCTCCAGCTGTGCAACCCGGCACCATATTTTCACCTCATGGGGAGAAGTCATCAGCTACACAATTGGCAGGCTGGAAAGGACAGAAGGTATACTTCTGTGATGACTTCCTACATCCCTCCAACCAACCAACATCTGAGTCTTCTTCTGCCAACCAAAAAGGCTCCAAGAGGTCAAACAAAGGCAAACAATCTTCTTCTTTGTCAACTCGAAGATCCTCTGCGATGGTATCACCACAAGATACCCTCACCCAGCCAACCTCTGTGTGCACCACCAACCGTTTGTCCACCCTGGACTCTGCAGGCCAACAAAAGGAGAATGCCAATGCTTCTGTATACCTCATAGAGCTGGATCCTCCTGCCTCTGTGCCCTGTAGCAACGCATCTTTGAAGACTGGCACTCGGCAGCCCCCAAGGTGACACCCCTCCATCTTTTCTTTGTCATGACCCACCTCCAAAGGAACGTTTGTGGTGTTTGATCCAACAAAGAGGATTTATGGTTGCTCTTAGAAACGCAGTGCCCACTTGTTCTCCGCCTTTAGGAAACAGAACTGCATCCTCATGACCACTTTGAGCTCTTGCATCTCTTCCCAGACTGTTTTGACCTTCGCCACAAAGATGGCACTCCATCTCATGGGGAACTCACGCTGCTTATACAGGATGATTACCCATCTTCAAGCTATCACAGTTCGCCTTTTCCTTCCTCACTTGACCTTTCCCCTTTGTACCATTTACATACCTCTGTCATTCAATGTCACCAGAGCAGATTTCCTCCAGCTTATTGGACAGTTACCTCGCCACTTTCCGCTGCTCGGTGAATTTAATTCACACCGTCCCCTCTGCAGTTCCCCAAGAACCTGTTCAAGAGTGCCCTCTTGGCTGCCCTTCTCAATAAACTTAAACTCATATGCCTTAACACAGGAGCACCCACATTCCTTTCAGACTCCACTCACACTTATTCCCATTTGCACCTATCCTTCTGCACTCCTCAGCTTGCTCATTGTCTTGAGTGGTCTGTTCTGACACATATTTGAGTAACCATTCACTGTGTGCTATCTGTTTGCTGACTCCTACCCCACATATGTGCACACCCAAGTGGCAGCTTACTAAGGCTGACTGGAGGCCTTACTGCTCTGTGGCGAATTTCAGTGTACAACAGTTCCCCAGTTGTGATGACGAGGTAGAACGTCTTACAAATATTATCTTTACTGCTACAGAATGTTCCATTCCTCACATTTCCTCTGTATCACGCCATGTCCCAGTCCCTTGATGGATTAAACATGCCACGACGCAGTTCGCACGGGGAGATGTGATCTCCACTTTTTTAATGTCATCCTACGATGGTAAACTGCATTCGTTACAAACAGTTGCGTGCACAGTGTCATCATATTCTTTGGGATAGCAAAAAAGCTAGCTGGATTTCATGCACTCGCTCTTTTAACAGTTCCACTCCCTCTTCCATTGTATGGACCAACCTTCAATGGCTCTTTGGGACCAAGATCCATTCCCCAATTTCCAGCCTGTCAGTAGCAGAGGATGTCATCATGGACCCTATTGTTATCTTCAACAATTTGGGCTGCAATGTTGTGGAGATTTCGAGCTCCTCCCACTATCACCTTGCATTCCTCGTTTGGAAACGAGCAGAGAAAGCTCAGGTGATACCCTTCTCATCACAAAATCGTGACTGCTAAAATGCTGCCTTTATTATGGGGAGCTAGATCATGCAACTACACCTACCAATTCGTGGGATATAGCAGGAGAAACCATGGAGTTAGTGACCACATTCAATTATCTCGGTTCCCAGACCTCTGCTGATGGCGACTGCAGCCATGAAATCTGGAGACGCCTCTTGCTCGGTAGGCAGGCGATGTCAAACCTTGACAAGGTTATAAGGACCAGAGATATAACACTAGCAACAAAGATACGTATTGTGAGGGCTATGGTCTTTCCAGTTGTGATGTATGGGTGTGAGACCTGGACCATTAGAAAGGACGAACGGCGAAGAATTGACTCCTTCGAACTGTGGTGTTAGAGGAAACTTCTTAGAGTTCCATGGACTGCAAGGAGAAACAACAGATCAATACTGGAGCAAATAAAACCAGATTTCTCCCTGGATGGTCTAATGTTAAAACAAAAGCTAATCTCCTTTGCACACACAAGGCGAAGGCAAGCCTCCCTGGGAAAACATTAATGCTGGGAAAGATTGAAGGAACGAGAAGAAGAGGACGTCAGAGGATGAGATGGATTGATGGCATCACAGAAGCAATATGTTACAACCTGGAAGGTCTATGGGAGAAAGTGTAAGACAGGAAAAAGTGGCGTGATTTGGTTCATGGGGTCACGAAGAGTTGGAACCGACTAAACAAATAGAGAGAGAGAGAGAGATCATGGTCTCACTTCATCCCGATCCTCTGCCCCAGGGCCAGATGCCATCCACATTCAGATGTTGCAGCACCTGGTGGGCAAGCACTTTCTGCTTAACATGTACAACTTCATCTGGGCAAAGGGCACGTTTCACAGATGCAGGCGTCAAGCCACTGTCATACCCATACCTAAGCCCAGTAAGGACAAACACTTCCCTTCTAGCTACTGCCCCATTTCTCTCACCAGCTGTGTTTGCAAGGTGATAAAAAAATAATAATGCAAGGTGATAAAAGTGTGATTCATGCCTGATTGGTATAGTGGCTCAAGCCTCACAATTTACTAACCACTTCACAGTGTGGATTTAGAGCATGCCATTCTGCAGATGTCCATCTCGTCACTTTGTCCACCCACGTCATGAATGGTTTTCTGCGGAAATCCCAGACTGTGGCCATGTTTTTCGATTTGTAGGAAGCCCACGACAAGTGCTGGAGGACTGGTGTCCTCCGTGCACTCTACACGTGGGGCTTCCACGGCTGGCTGCCCCATTTCCTTCAGGAATTTTCAAAAGACCGAGTTTTCAAGGCATGTGTCGGTTCTGCCTTCACAGGCACCTTTCTCCAGGAAAACGGTGTTCCTTGGTGTTCTGTCCTGAGTGTCATCCTCTTTGCTATCGCCATTAACTCTATAATGGCCTCTCTCCCACTGCAGATCTCGGGCTCCCATTTTGTTGACAATTTTGCCATCTATTACACTTCTTCAGGACCCATTTCATTGAGCGGTGTCTTCAGCAATGTCTCGATCGTCTTTACTCGTGTAGCACCGACATTGGCTTTAGTTTTTCCACTAACAAAACCGTTTGTACGAATTTCTGGCGGTGCAGTTGGTTTCTTCCACTGCCTTCACATCTTGGGCCTGTTGCTCTCCCGTTCGCTGAAACTACGAAATTCCTGGGGCTCATGCTCAATAGGAAAATTTCTGGCATCTCACTGTACGTAGTCCCTCAATGTGCTGTGTGTCCTCAGTGGTACTTCCTGGGGAGCAGATCCAACCACTCTCCTCCATTTGTACCACTCCCTTGTCTGTTTGAAACTGGACTATTGGTGTTTCATTTATGCATCTACACATGCGGCTCACTTATGCTGTCTCAATACTATCCACCATCACGGCATCCATTTGACCACTGGCGCCTTTTACACTAGCCCAGTCGAGTGTCTGTATGCAGAATGTGCTGAACTACTGCCGTGGCTTTCTCCTCAGCAGATATGCATGCCACTTATCTGCCATGCTTGGCCACCCATCCTATTCCTCTTTCTTCGATGACTCCTTTGATCGCCACTACAGGGCACGTTCCTCTTCTTTGTTACCTCCTGAAGTTTGTTTTTGGGTCTTACTCTGGCTGCTTAACTTCACGCTACCAGTAACTTTCACGAAGGGTGTAACCCCTGCACCACCTTGGCTTCATGTGGCAGCCTGTGTTCACCTTGGCCTTCATTTACTTCCTAATGACACTATTCCAGCCTCGCTCTATTGCCTTCAGTTTCACAACCTTCGTATGGAACTTTGTGATAGTACTTTTGTGTACACTGATGGCTTTCTGGCTGACAATGTGGTTGGAGGTGGTTGTCCTGAGGAAGTTTATGTGATCTAATGTTGGTATTCATGAACTTGGTAACTATATGTATGTAAAGTATTTTCCACTCCATTGGTTGCCAGGTACAGCAACCATTACAAGTTATTTAAAAAAAGAAAACAGTGTTGTTTGCAAAGTAACGGTTATTAAATAATTCATTTCACCCTTGCATGGCTTCATCAAATTATGTAGTATTCTCGAAAGAAGCATTCATCAATAAATATGCAAATAGGGTGTGAACCATAAACACACCAGCATCTGCTGACATCTGAGGATATTGCTGCATTCAAGGTCCACACCCTGGCTCATACACTTTTTGACTAATGCAAATTTGCAGAATAGTACATAACCTGATGATGCCCCAAAAGGGCTGATACATAGTATTAAATGATCACTATTTTGCAACCAAGACTGTTTTATTTTTTAACTATATGTTTTTATCTACATGTCAAAGTTTGTGTGTTTGGTGCACATAGTAAATGCTAGAATCTCAATAAAATTGCACACTGAAAGCAATTTACATAGTAGCTGCTGTGGAGTCAAAGAGTTGCTTATTCCTACATAAACTGATTATACATAATCAGCATCATACATAACATCAACAGGGTATGCTTGAAGTGCAGGAGGCTTCAAAAGGAATTGGATAAAGTAGTTAAAACAACTAGACTGTTTATGAAATCATGGCATTGAATTATATACTTGACAAAAAGCATATATCATGATTCTGATTTCAGTCCAACACTATAGCAGGTAAAAGCAACATTCTTAAAGTTCAGCTTCATCATCACTACACTTTTCACTACCTCCCTGCATCCACATACTACTGCTACCATGGCACAGCCCCAACAGTCTCAAAGTAATTTTTGACATTATCCTTGACTCTCTTCAAATTTACAGCTGAATTACTTCCATGTTGCTGTAAAGTGTCTTTCATACCAGGTGTTAATGAACTGTGGCTCATGTGTGTTTGTAAACACCACTGAAGATTTTTCCCCAAAATAAAATTACCATGGACACAGCATGCTACAATGTCTACATTTGCAACAAGATTAATTGGGTTGAGCAGAACACCAAGCTTACTTGCCATCATGCCGAGAGCATTTGTGGCAACTGTTCATGCTCTCATAAGATGACAGACCTGCAGTGGAGCCCAAGACTTACATAAGACTGGAAGATGACTGGTTGACGATTGACAATGCCAATGAATGTGAACATCTGAAATGTAGGTTATGGTGACACACTGAACATATCATAATGTCACTAGTGTGCTATAGAAATAGGATAATCTGCCATCACAACTAATCATTTCAAGCTAAGGGCATGGATGGCTTCTCACAAGTTTTTAACTAATGGGGCTCCAGATTGCTACTGATGTGAGGAACGAAGCTCAGAGTGAACACATTTTGTACACATTTAAGGGATGGCTGCTGAAAAGGAGCTAACGATTTTTCTGGTACCTGCAGCAATCTACGTCTACATCTACATGGATACTCTGCAAATCACATTTAAGTGCCTGGCAGAGGGTTCATCTTACCAACTTCACAATTCTCTATTAGTCCAATCTCGTATAGCATGCAGAAAGAACGAACACCTGTATCTTTCCGTTCAAGCTCTGATTTCCCTTATTTCAATGAGGTGATCATTTTTCCTTATGTAGGTCTGTATCAACAAGATATTTTCGCATTTGGAGGAGAAATTTGGTGATTGTAATTTCGTGAGAAGATTCCATCTCAACGAAAAAATACTTTCTTTTAACGAAGTCCAGCCCAAATCCAGTGTCATTTCAGTGACACACTCTCCCACATTTCGTGATAGTAAAAAATTTGCTGCCCTTCTTTGAACTATGTTGATGTACTCTGTCAGTCCTATCTGGTAAAGATCCCACACTGTGCAGCAGTATTCTAAAAGAGGACAGACAAGGATAGTGTAGGCAGTCTCCTTAATAGATCTGTTACATTTTCTGAGTGTCCTGCCAATAAAATTCACTCTTTGGTTAGCCTTCCCCACAACATTTTCTGTGCTTTACTTCCAATTTAAGTTGTTTGTAATTGTAATTCCTTGGCAGTTAGTTGAATTCGTGGTCTCTAGATTTGACTGATTTATCGTGCAACCGAAGTTTGATTAATTCCTTTTAGCACTCATGTGGATGACCTCACACTTTTTGTTATTTAGGGTCAACTGCCAATTTTCGCAACATTCTTATAGCTTTTCTAATCACTTTCCCATTTGTTTTGATCTTCTAATGACTTTATTAGTCCATGAACGGCAGCATTTGGAAGTAACCTAAGACGGCTTCCCAGATTGTCTCCCAAATCCTTTATATAGGTAAGGAGCAGCAAAAGGTCTATAACAGTACTTCGGGGAATGCCAAAAATCACTTCTGTTTTACTCGAATACTTTCTGCCAGTTACTACGAACTGTTACCTCTCTGACAGGAAATTTACAATTTAAGTCACCGTTTTATCGCCTGCTTTTATATTTTCTTAACTTCTTCTTACGTTTTAAAATGTTTGTAGGCTGCAGAGCAGCGTAATAAGCTGCTGCCACCCCGCCCCCTTAGGGGAGAATCGAAATTAAGCAAAGAAAAAAAAAATCTGCAGTTGAAATACTAGAGATATTCAAGCATATGGCTTCTTGCTAGAGATGAACCTTTTTTTATGTTTGTTTGGATTATTAATTTCAGAAGCATTATAGACAGAAAAGTGGAGGTAATGGACTTGTATCACTATTGAAATAAGCCCTTCATATTATATGACGACATGCACATTCAGCATCAGTTACGGTTGGTCAAACACAGCTGTGACTCTGAATGTATTATATTAATAAGAAGCAACATTGCCTCTTTCTCCTGAAATATCAAGTAACCTAACAAATGTGTTTGATTTTGCCTCCAACATGACAGTTTTGGTTAATACTCCACATGCCTACAGGACTTTGCAATGTTAGCACAGCAGAACTCAGACATCTCTATAAGTGTAATGAAATGAAAACAGTAGCATTAAGTCATACGAATGTCTCACTTTTGTTCCGATGCAGTTCAAGACTCGGGAGAAAAGTTTTACACCTGGTGTTCTACATGGCAACTTCACACACAAGAACTTTTTGCCGACACTACTACCACCTACATAAGTAAGCTTTTGCTGTATTACTTTCAAGTAATGCGCTTAAACTATTCCTGATTTAACTGGAAGATCTGTACTTCCCACTTTCATATCAACAGCCTCAAAATGCATATTCTAACATGTGGAAAATGAGATTTTCATTATTCACTCACTGTATTTAACATTTATCATTCCTTTAAAACCGCACAACTTCAATAAAATGCAGTTCAATCACTCATCTGCACAATTATTTCATAAGTATGGCACTTTTAAACTGCAAATCCTCTAAGGGCTATCTTGAATCTTCACGAGTCTCTCTCAACAACCTTGATGTGGATAGATACATACAGCAACCAGTAATCAGAGTCGGAACTGCACCTGCAAAATCACAAGGATTATTAAATATTTTTGCTGTCACTAACTACAAGCAATATAATTGACAGAGTAGATTGCTAATATTTGCTGTAATGAAAGCCACTCAATGGGGTATATTTCACATTTGCAAGAACGATCTCACTTAAGTAATTAAGTTCATCGAAACACTTAGAAACTAATCTCTCATCTGACGAAGACAGTCTAAAGACGCAGTGGCAATTTCTCCAGATCTGTTGACAATGATATTTTGAGTTATCACTTTACTGAGTGACTGAAATGTAGTTCCTGTGAACATAAAAATATGTTAGAATTCATTTTCTAAACATGTACTATTACGGTACTGTATGGCTACTTACATATTAATTACACTATTAATATTTTCACAGTTGTTTCTTTAATACAAAATTAAAGCCAACGGAAGAAAAAACGTAAAACATACTTACTAAAGAGAGGTTTGTTGAGGTGCAATTTCCTGTGTGGACAGATGTAACTTTTTCATAGGGTGGTAAGTCGCAGAAATCACAGGAGTCACAGGGGTAGCCTCATGGAGGTCTCCTTATACCTCCATGGGTAGCCTTCATCTCAAGCTAGGTGAGGAGAACCCTACGTCATAGTGACGTAAACGTAATTGTACGTCATCGTGACGTAATTAAACAAAATCGATTATATGAGTGCGTATATCGATCTTTGCGGTTTTACCGCCAACGTCAAAGCTAAATGTAAATACATGCGTACAAACGAAGGGACAGGAGTTATCTGTTACGCTCATCCCAGTTGAATTAATTATTAAGCTGTAATCCCACAATTTGGGATGGTATTATGTGTTTCAGGAAGATAATGAACGTCTGAACGAAGGAACCATAACGGAAAAAAAAAAACGTTTTGGTCATTTTTTTTTTTTTTTAAATCCGATGAATCGTGCATAAATCGTGTGGATGGAAACGTGAAATAATTAATTATTAAGCTGCAATCCAAAGAATGTGGGATGTTATTGTGTGTTTCATGAACATAATGAATATCTGAATGAAGGAATCAGAAGCATAACGAAAGTGTCTAGGTATTTTTAGAACGATTAATCGTGCATAAATCATGTGGAGAAAAACGTGAAATAGGGAGAAATTAAAGTGTTTCGTATTTTTATAAAAGCCAATGAATTGTACATAATTCATGTGGACAGAAACGTTAAACTGAGGTTCCGAGTAATTCCGAATGTTGCTGGAAATATTAAACCATCTAGTTCCACTTAATTTTGCCTTCATGTTGTAAATCAACTAAGAACAATTAACAGTGCAGATTCAAGACGCACACAACAGTCTATAGGGCAACTCGTGAAACTCATGACGACGCGTGGCTACGTCACGTTGACGTAGGGCTCTCCTCACCTAGCGTGAAATGAATGCTAGCCGAGTCACAGAAGTGGTAGAGTGCGGAGGGAGGCCCCCCTTAACTGCGACAATCACAGTTGAGAATAACAGATACTGAAATGTAGCATTCACAGAACTCACTGATATCGGAAAATCGGAGTTGAACCCATCACTATTCGTTAGCGTTACTGTACCCTCAAAAATCATGTTAGAACCCATCACTATTCATTAGCGTTGGCGTACCCTCAAAAATAATTTTATGTCTCAAATATCGTATTTATGACTAATTCTTATGGCACAGAAGGCTTGTTGGCAATCCGAGCCTTTCAAAAATTCATGATGTAAAAGACTAGCTGAAAATTGTTAAAGCTACAGCAATTTTTTTTTTTTTTTTTTCCTTTATTGTGATTTCATGCCCCTGCCCCATATGGGCAGGGGAGGGCTGTCAGCAGCACAATCCGCCGCTCTTCAGCCGAATGACATGGCAACTAAAACAAGAATAAAATAATACATACATAAGGAGGTAAAAAAAGGGGAACATAAAACAGAGGAAGGGGAGAAAATGGAGGTAAAAATCACTGACATGTAGAAGTTCATGGGGGACAGTTAAAATAGTCACCAGAAAGTTAAAAAACACAGTTGGCGATTCTTAAAACACAGAGAAGACACTGGATGCACATGCACAGTTTAAAAGTTGGCCACAGTATTAAAAACACTCCGAAAACAACACACTTAAAACCCACTCGGAGCACACACGACGAAGAGTAAAACTACCAGGCGGGACCTGCCGAGGGAGAGGGCAGAGAGGATGGAAAAGGAGGGGAGAGCATGGGGCAGCTGGGGAAGCGGCGGGATGAAGAGAGGAGGGGCAACCGTGGGTGCACGAAGAGGCAGGAGAAACATGGGGCGGGAGAGGGAAAGGGAAGACAGGGCAGGAGGGAGCGCAGAGACACTGAAAGAAGGCACAAGAGATGGACGGGGAGTAGGAGGGGAAATCCGCTCAGAAGGAGGGAGGAGGAGGAGAGGGAGCCCTGAGGAGGAGGCAGGAAGAGGGGGTTAGAGTTGGTAGGAAGGGTAGATGTCAGGGCGAAGCTCATCATCCGGGAGTGGTAGACGGTGGAAGTTGTGTTGGGAAAGGAGAGGGAGGGTGTGGAGATGGAGAGAGGGAGGGACACAACGGTAAAGGCGCGGCAACTGGTTGGGAGTGGAGAGGAAGGGAGACACCAGGGGGTGAGGGGGATCAAGGCGGCGGACAATATATAGTGTGCGGATGTGTTCAAGGAAAAGGAGGGGGAAGGGGATGAGGTCATAGAGGATGCGCGTGGGGGACGGAAGGCGGATGCGGAAGGCGAGGCGGAGTGCATGGCGTTCGAGGATTTGGAGGGCTTTATAGAACCGGGGAGGGCTACAGCTTTTTTTTTTTTTTTTTTTTTTTTTTTTTTCTTTATTGTAATTTGGACACCCCATACAAGGTGGGCTGGCAGCGGAACAGTGTACTCCGCTCTTCAGCCATAAGCAGTACAAGAAAAAAGAAAGGGAGACAGACAAGTAACAGAATGGCGGTTAAAAAACGGGAGATACAATAGTTAAAAAACATGAAGCCGTTCGCACTTGACGAAACAAACAAGAAAAACCGTCGGCACTGGGCACATACACTGACGAGGTAGATGACACACGTGAACGAAGGAGCGTGGACGGCGAAAAACACTGAGGCACAGACACGACGGCACAGACACTAAACCGAGGGCGATGATCTCCGGCGCGCGAAAGTTCACGATGCGTGTGCGAGTCCGGGGACCTGCCAAGAGAGGAGGAGGAGGAGGAGGAGGAGGAGGAGGAGGAGGAGGGGGAGAGGGAAAGCGAGAGGGGAGAGCAGGGACGCCACGGGCAGGGGAAAGAGGGGGGAGAGAGGAAGGGGGAGGGGAAGCCCGGAAGAAGAGGGGTGGAGGGAGGGGATGGGGGAAAAGGAGAGAGAAGGGAAGGGAAGAGAAAGGAGGGAGGGTGCCGCAGGGAAAGGACACCAGGAGGGAGGGGGGGCAGGGTCAAAGTTGATAGGAGGGGTAGATGGAGGGGACGAGGACATCATCAGGGAGAGGGAGCTGGCGGAAACCACCTTGGGAGAGGGTAAGGAGGGTGGAGAGATGGAGACCGGGTGGGACATGGGAGTACAGGCGCGGCAGCGGGCGGGGGTGGGAGAGGATCGGGGAGACGAGCGGGTGAGGAGGATCGAGTTTACGGGAGGTGTAGAGGATTCGTATCCTTTCGAGCAAGAGGAGGAGGTGGGGGAAGGGGATAAGGTCATACAGGATCCGCGTGGGGGAAGGGAGACGGATGCGATAGGCAAGGCGGAGAGCATGGCGTTCAAGGATTTGGAGGGATTTATAAAAGGAAGGGGGGGCGGAGATCCAGGCTGGATGGGCGTAACAGAGGATAGGGCGGATGAGGGACTTATAGGTGTGGAGGATGGTGGAGGGGTCCAAACCCCACGTTCGGCCGGAAAGGAGCTTGAGGAGACGGAGTCGGGAACGTGCCTTGGCTTGGATTGTCTGGAGATGGGGAGTCCAGGAGAGGCGACGGTCGAGGGTGACGCCAAGGTACTTAAGGGTGGGGGTGAGAGCGATGGGACGGCCATAAACGGTGAGATAGAAATCAAGGAGGCGGAAGGAGGGAGTGGTTTTGCCTACAATGATCGCCTGGGTTTTGGAAGGATTGACCTTGAGCAACCACTGGTTGCACCAAGCGGTGAACCGGTCAAGATGGGATTGGAGAAGGCGTTGGGAGCGTCGCAGGGTGGGGGCAAGGGCAAGGAAGGCGGTGTCATCGGCAAACTGGAGAAGGTGGACAGGGGGTGACGGCGGCGGCATGTCCGCCGTGTACAACAAGTACAGAAGGGGGGATAGGACGGAGCCTTGGGGCACACCGGCGGAGGGGAAAAAGGTGTAGGAATCGGTGTTACGGATGGTGACATGGGAAGGACGGCGGGAGAGAAAGGAACCGATCAGACGAACGTAGTTAATGGGAAGGGCGAAGGTTTGGAGCTTGAAGAGGAGACCGGAATGCCATACGCGGTCATATTCGCGTTTGAGGTCAAGAGAGAGGAAGATTGCGGAGCGACGGGAATTGAGCTGTTCGGAAAGGAGATGAGTGAGGTGAAGGAGAAGATCATCGGAAGAGAAGGACGGCCGAAAGCCACACTGGGTAACGGGGAGGAGGCGGTGCTGGCGGAGATGCTGGTGGATGCGGCGGGTGAGGATAGATTCCAGGACCTTGCTGAAGACCGAGGTAAGGCTGATGGGACGGTAGGAGGAGACGGCGGACGGCGGTTTGCCAGGTTTGAGGAACATGAGGATACGGGAGGTTTTCCACAGGTCGGGGTAGTAACCGGTGGACAGGACTACATTGTAGAGCCTGGCCAGGGTGGAGAGAAAAGAGACAGGAGCTTCACGAAGGTGACGGTAGGTAACACGATCGTGACCAGGAGCGGTGTTGCGTTTGGTGCGGAGTGTATTGATGAGATCCTGTGTGGTGATGGGGGCATTAAGGTCCGTGTGTGGAATGTTGTCCAAGTACTGGAAACCAGGAGCGAGGGGAGGGACAGAGGTGTCAGTTCGATCGCGGATATCTGGGAAGAGGGAGTAATCGAACTGGGGATCATCAGGGATGGAAAACACATCGGACAGGTAGGAGGCAAAGTGATTGGCCTTACTAAGGGCGTCAGGGAAGGGGTGATCATCGTGGAGAAGAGGATAGTAGGGGGAGGGTTTAGTTCCGGTAAGGCGATGGAAGGCGGTCCAGAACTTGGACGAGTTTATAGGGAGGGTAGCATTTAAACGGGTGCATGTCTGTCGCCAGTCCCGGCGTTTCTTGGCCGCGAGCAAATTTCGAATGTGTCGCTGTAGTTGCCGGTGGCGTCGTAGGGTGTCCGGGTCACGCGTGCAGAGGAAGGCACGGTAGAGACGACGGGATTCACGGAGGAGGAGGACGGCCTGTGGTGGTAAGGTAGGACGGTGGGGGTGGATGGCAACAGTAGGGACGTGGGCCTCCACGGCCTCAGACAAGGTCTGCTGGAGAAAGGAGGCGGCATGGGTGACATCATCGGGACGGTGGTAGGCGAGAGGGTGGCTATCGACCTGAGTGGAGGGGGTATCCCGGTAGGCATTCCAGTTGGCACGGGAATAGTCATGGATGTACTTAGGGGGAGGATCATGACGAGGGTCGGGGCGGGGGCGACGGCCGTCTGACACGGTGAGGAGGACAGGGAGATGGTCGCTACCAATAGGCTCCAGGACATCCACCGTAATGCGACCAAGGAGGTTGGGGGAGGAGAGGATAACATCGGGAGTGGAGTGGGATTCGGGACGGGTGTGCTGGGGGATGGGGATGAGGTCGCCTTGAAGGGAGGAGAGGAACCGATGCCACCGCCGTAACTGGGCAGCGGAGCGACTATGGATGTTGAGGTCGGCGGCGATCACATAGGAGGAGAAGGTACGGTCGATGTGGGAGAGGAAGTCGAAAGGAAGAGGGGCGTTGGGGCGGACATAGATGGTGGCACAGGTAATGGTAAGGCCGGGGAAGAAGAGACTAAGGATCAGGTGTTCGGTGGGGTCGGGAAGGAGAGGCTGGAGCCGAACGGGGATCTGGCGGTGGTGGCCAATGGCAACTCCGCCACGCGCAACTGGGAGGGGATTATCGGAGCGGTGGAGGAGATAGGGGGAGGTGTGGATGGAGTGGTGGGGTTGGAGGAAGGTTTCATTAAGGAGGAAGGCATCCACACGGTGGGTAGCAAGGGTGTGCAGGAAGAGGTTCTTGTTGGCGGGAAGGGAGCGGATATTGTTGAAAAGGATACGATGCTGTCGCGCCATGATAAGGACTTAGACGAGGGTGTCAAGGCGGGAGAAGGTGAAATGGGCCTGGTTATTGGAAAAGGTGGCGTACATTTTAAGGTGGAATATGGAACGGGCGGCGAGGGAGATCTGTTGTAAGGTGTGGGGGCGCTGAAAGGGATGGACGTTTTGGAGGACAATGGTGAGGAACCTGATGATGTCCTCAGCAGTGGGGGGGGGGACGAAGGGAATTGCCAGGAGGGGTGGGGGCGTCCAGGGGACGGACAGGGACGGTGAGTTCAGGAGTGGTAGGAGGAGGTCGGGCTTTACACTTTTGGGAGTAGGTGGGGTGGGGGAGGCTGCAGGTATTACAGGAGGGAGGGGATTGGAGGTTGGGGCACTGCCGGAGGAAGTGCGCTTGCCGACAATGCGGGCAGGTGGGGGCCTCGCGGCACTCGGCTGTTGGATGTGCATTGTAGCGCAGACATCTCTGGCAGCGCAGGGATTGAGGGGGGGAACGGGAGGGGTCGACCTTGAACCGCTGATTGAAGAGGAGGGCACCCTCCTTCAGGAGACGGTCAATGGAGGGGGCGTCCTCAGAGAAGACCCGCATAAGGCGGGTGGGGCCGGTCGCGTTGAAAATGCGGCGGACTGCCCGCACCTCCAGGGTGGGATGGGCCTTCAGCTCCGCCAGCACCTCCTCCTCCGTGATCGACGGGCTAAGCCGAGTGATCACGGCGGTGAGGGTCGGCGGGCGACGCGGGGGTTGGGGTTGGCGGGTAGGAGATGGGGAGGGAGCAGGGGTGAGGGTGGCGTGAGGACCAAAATGGGTGATGGGGAGGCGGGAGAGGATGTCAGTATGGAGGGTTGGGCTGGGGGAGGAGATAAGAACAGAATCCCGTCTGGGAGTAAGGAGAGAGATGGGGGCGCCAGGGAAATGTTGGCGGAGGAGGAGGGAGAGATTCCGGGCCTCGAGGAAGGAAGGATCAGGATGGGACAGGAGATATTTGTAGAGACCGGGTGGGGAGGAGGAGGAGGAGGGAGCGGGGCCTGGTGGGGAGACGTCCATGGCATTTTGGGGTGGGGATGGGGGGCGGGGTGGAGCCTTTTTAGGAGCAGAGGAAGTGGAGGCGCCACTAGGGCGTTTGACAGCGGCAGATGGGCGGGTGGTGACATGAGGGACGGGAACGATGGGGAGGTGGCGGGAAGGGACAGGTCCCGGCACGGACGCAGCAGTCGGCGCCGGAGAGTGACTGTGACGGTGCAGGCGAATGTGGCAGTGATGGTGATGGTGACGATGACGGTGGTGGCGGTGAAGGCGATGGCGATGGCGACGGGGAGAGCTGGGCGTGGGCAGTGGCCCGACGGGCCACCACCCTAGCCGGAGCTGCAGTGACAGGCTGGGGGAGTGGGGGGAAGGGATCAGAACGAGAGGAGCGGGAGGAAGAAGCGGGAGAGGGGGCGACAAAGAGCGAGGGCGAAGGGATAGAGAGGAGAGGTGGAATGGAAGGAGGGAGGTGGGACTGGGCACACCAAGTTATAGTGGTGGAGGCGGCGGAAGGGGAGGTATAGACAATGGCGGTGGTGGTAGTAGTGACAGTGGTGGTGGGGGCGGACATGACGGGAGAGAGAAACAAGAACGAACAGAACGAAGAGGAGAGGACAGAAACTGGAGACAGACAAAGACGAAGACGGATGAAGACGAAGACGGCCGTAGACCAGGGTCAGGACGGCGGCGATGGTGGCGACCAGGCGGCACCGGACGGCGGCGGCGGCGGCGGCGGCGGCGAGCACCGGCAGGCGGCGACCAGGCGGGGGCGGCGAGCCCCGGCAGGCGGCGACGGCGGCGGCGGCGGCGGCTGCAAGGACCGGAAGGCGGCGACCAAGCGGCGGCGGCGGCAAATAGACGACACGGCAGAGATCTTCCACGTCGAAGGCGCACCATGAGAGTAGCCCAGGCAGTGAAACTCTTCGATGAAGAAGAGAGGGGATCCAACCCTCGAATGAGCAACAGCTATCGGGTGCCGAGCTATATACAACACGTTATGAATTACATGAAACGAGTATGAATAACATGGATCCTAAAAAGCACGATATCACGTTCGCTTATAGCATCTCTAAAACGATCAATAAATACAGAACATAAAGGTACGTCGTACTTCACTTGCTGTTGACTAAAACTGAAAAATGTGAAATACAATTAACCGCCCCTTAAGATTCCTATGAACGGTGTGGCTGTGCTATTCAGCTGTCGTATGACATCGCCAAGAGATGGCCCTGTGAGCACCCACCAGCCACCACATAAAGAGAGAGAGAGAGAGCAGACTTAACGTCTTGTGATGCTGTTGAAAAACGATTTTTAACGCTCCGAACTCTTACTGTCGTATAATTATTTGCAAGTACAAATACGGTAAACAGTGGTACACTTCTGCATGCCCTTTGCTGGTTCAGAGAACACAATTCAAAACTGATTGATTTCCGGTCTGCAGTGATAACTTTCGAATGAAATTTTCAGACAATCTTTGCATGCTAAATTTTGATTCAACTGAACGTATTGAATAATAGTTTGTAGTATCAGTGGTTGTTCAAAGACTTGTCAGTATTAGCAGTGTAAATTTTGTACGCTCTTAATATAACAACAGAAAGGAATACCACATTTTTAGTACCAGGTAGTCATACTATGGTTTCCATAGTTGGGCCTATGCGCATAATTAAAAGTATTCCACACTGAGTGTACAAAAAAATTCTCTACTTGGATTGAAGAGCATATTAATTTGATTTATTGATCTGTGGATATTAAGTGTCGTACATTGGTAATAACACATTTTAGATGTCGAATAAACATTTATTTAAGCACAGAAGAACAGTAAATGGCATAACACCATTGATAAAAATAGACTTTGAACAGAAGTCTGTTGCTAAGTCAGAATACTCAAAATTATTTGGTGTGTGAACTGATGAGATATTGAATTTGAAAAAACACATTGATGATCTGCTGAAACCGTTAGATTCAGCTTCTTATGCTATTAGGGATATTGCAAATTTTGGAGATAAACATATCAGTAAATTAGCCTACTAGGCCTATATTCCTTTACTGCTTGCATATGGCATCATATTTTGGGGTAATTTGTCATTAACAGAGAAAGTAATGAATGCACAAAAGTGTGTAATCAGAATAACAGCTGGAGCTCGCCCAAGATCACCTTGCAGACATTTACTTAAGGAACTTGGGATATTCACCATACCTTCGCAATACATATATTCATTTATGGAATTTGTGGTTAATAATCCATCCCAATTCAAAAATAACAACGAAATGCATAGCTACGACACTAGAAGAAAGGATGATCTTCACTATTGTGGATTAAGTCTCACTTTGGCACAGAGAGGGGTGAATTATGCTGCCACAAAAATCGTTGGTCATTTGCCAATTAGTATTAAAAGTCTGACAGATAGTCAAACAACATTTAAAACCAAATTAAAAGAATTTCTGAATGACAACTACTTCTACTCAGTATATGACTTCTTAGATATGAAGTAATAAAACTAAAATTTAATAAAAATTAATTAATTACTTTATGTAAAGGAAACTTATGTTAAAGTGACACATTCCACATCATTACGAAGTGTTGTATTCATGATCTATGGAACAAAGATTAATCGATGTATGTATGTATAGTTTGATACTAGGATGCAAGGGACTGATTTGAAATAACTTTGTGTTGGCACTTTGAACATGCACAACCACTGCAACAGCAACTGACAATTTGATTCTATACCCACAATTTTTAGTGATTTAGCCATAAAAACAACAGTGAAGTGTTAAACTGAACATGTTAAAACAAAATTTGCTAACATGTTAGCTACAGGTCATAGTAGTATTATACTGCAAAATTGTAAACACTGATTTGATCATAGTGTTACGGAAGAAATTACAGCAGAAAAAGTTTATAAAGTAGACAGTGTTGATGGAAAATTTATCTCTTTCTTAGACATATGCCGCCAACATTAAAGTTCTGGTCACATAAATTTTAAATACTGTTAATTATAATCAATGATTTTACAATAGTTACAAAGTATGTGATAATTAAATTTTTGTATACTTGTCATGTCCTATATTACATGTACATTCACTGTACACCATGTAATCCTACAGGATCAAATAAAATTCAGTTAAATTCAACAATTTGAGTCTTGTTTTTGCCCACAACAAATAAAGAATTAAACTGTAGAGATGCAGGATAAAGGGTGGACTACTTCTGGAATTAAAGTATGTAGTGCTAGACAGTGAGAGTTCTACATAATTCAGATAATGGAGCAGTAGTCGAGGTTTCAAACCACATTACCATCATTATTGGCTAATCCTCCACTCTGTCATCAAAAATGAAAAACTAGTGCATTATCCTTGAACAATAAAACACACCAAAATGAAGGCAATAAGTATTCAGAACATTATCACACAAGAAACAAACCAAACTAGTAATTCAAATGAAACTGAGGCACCAGAAAATGGCAACAGTTTCAAATCTTTCGCTATACCAGATTTAAAGATTACTTCCCCACAGTGGATGCATTCAGTAACAAACAATGGAATACAGATGGTAGTGCAGACACTGCATGCAACACCAACATACATCAGTTTCAAAAATACAACCCAAATGGAGGTTTCAATACTCATCACTTCAATAAAAAGTAGCAATTCTGATTACTATGACTGTGATTCCGGGAAGACATTAAAATCTTTTGCTGACAACAGAACTGATATTAAGCTATTTTTGTAATCAGTGAATGACTCGATGCATAATTTCTATCGGACCGAAATATGCTGTAGTAATGCCCAGCCCAAAACTGAAGATAAGCATAACCAGCTCTTAATTGCAGACATATATCACTCATGGTAGTCTTTTCAAAAGTAATTGACAAGCTTGACTCCAGTTGGAAGGTAGTGGGTAGTACCTTGACCTATTAAAGGCTATTCACCAGGTCAACCATAAAATACCTTTGCAAAAGCTAATTGCTTATAATGTACAACAGAACAGAAATCTATGAAACGAGTGAACAATATGCATTATTGAAGTTAGCCAATGCATTTTCAAGTACAGGTATGACCCTACCCACAATGAAGCTTAAATTTCAGCTAAAGAATCTCCTGTTATAAATCCCTTTTATGCATTAGAATAGCGTACTTACACGCCGAATAAAAAGTGCTTCAAAAATCTGTAAATAGTGTTAAGCAGACCATTTTATTTGTAATTTAATCATTTTGTTAATCAATGACGCATTCAGACGAATGTATTATTGTGCTATGCATCAAGAAGTGTAACCTGTATTTACAGATATGCAATGAATCATTCAATGTTGAATGAAAGGACGTTACAGAAGCATTCAATTGCACCTGTCTGCATGAGTTTGGCACAAGTGGCTAGATCCAGCAAATACAATATGATGACAATGACATCACTACATACACATGACATGACATGAACAAAATAAATAAATAAATGACACAATAATGTCTCATTCCAAAATCAAAATGAAGCTAACAGGATTACTGTGGAAAATTTGGGTCTTAGGGCTGGGACAACCACAAAAGCACTGCATGACCCTAAAACAAAAATTACATTACAATATTGCTACACCAACAAAACCACAGGAATCAGACATTTCCCTTGACCTACATAGCTCAACTTCAGCTATCAGTACCAAAACACCTACATCTCTAAAAGATGGAATTGGACATTTCTGTTCACCTATTAGCACAGCTCCAACTACTGATACCAAAAAACCAACACCTGCAACTCCTAAAAGTGGAACCAAAACCCCAACAACTCAGAAACCCAAACACCTCATATTCCCTACGTGAATTAAAACAGTTGACCTACCATAAATATGAAGAGATGAAACATTGCAGTAAGTATAGAATATAATCAAAACAAAAATTACTTACCAATAAAAGCCACTGGGCACCTACTTTAGCCACAATGCACACCCATGCTCCCACACAAATACTCTCTCTCTCTCTCTCTCTCGACTTCGGCCCGTACAACAAATACCAAACTAATCAGTCCTAACAAAAACTCCATAAACATAAACAAAAACAAACCTTAACAATTCACTGAGAACACTTCTACTACCCGTATTATTGCACCAACTACCTAAACTCATGACCATGTTAGCATTATGACAGGCAAAAAACTCAAGTTAATCCAATACCACACATTAAACTCAGCATGTCCACATCTACCACCAGAGGGCACCATCAAATGTAACATCAAGACATCTACCAAACTAACCAACTCAAAACCACCACACCGTAGTGATGTCACACACCACAACACCTTTACAACACGGGTAAAACCAGAGTGATGGTATCAGACTCTTCCACTGACCCAAATTATGTCATAAATTTACAAAAACAATACCAGGAATTGCACACATTGATGTCAACACTTGTGAACAGGTTCATATCACACAGAGGCAACTGAATGGCCAATTGCTGTTTACTAGTAGAGCCAAATACGATCATGAAGGTCTACAAACACTGTCAGTGATTAGAATCTTAAGATTACTGAGCTGAGTGTCGTCTACTACAATATATAAATGTGACAGCTGTATCACGTGTTCTGTATCTTGTGTTTAATAGCAGTTTGTGTGTATGTTACAATCACAGCTGCGGTGACAGAATACAAAAGGCAGCAAGTTATAGTCACAGTTGTATCTATATTGCTTCAATTGTACAATAACTTTCATGGGACAGGCTGCACAGATAAGTACAATGCACACCTAGCCAAATTGTCTAAATGTATGAAGTACTGAAGATGTAATGCACTTAGTTTAATAGACAGACAGTTATATCAGGATCTCACATAACACACTGAAGTGACAATTGTAAGTAATGCACAACTGATTGTGGATTTTTACAGAAACAGAGACTGCATTGTTAAACATAGTTAGGCTTAGTAGTTTATTGTGTCCAATGTTCCACTGACAAGTCAGTCTACGTAAGTGCTTATATATGTAGTAATACAAACACTTTGTGAACTTACACTAGCTGAACACTTCATACAGACATTCCCCCTACAGTTAAGTACAGGAACACAACACTAGACATAAGAATGGTGACATGTCAGTTCTGACACTACATACAAACTAACAAACTTGATCTAAGGGGGATTACTAGAGACTGGGATACCACTTGTCTGCTTTGACCAGTGACATCACCACCATGGTGAAAAGCCCTATTTCAAGTGTATCCAACATAATGACCAAAACATTGATTGAAACCCAGAAAAATACAATTAATATGTGAACCAATATACTGACTGAGCCCAGTGATATTGGTGGGAAAACCACAGAAAAATATTGTGTTTTACATGGGGACAAACTAAAATTTCAATAATAAAAACAGTTCACTGAATTCTTGCAACTCTCCAGTTAACCTACATAGCTCAACCCTAGACCAGGATATCAATAACCATGCCCCAGCCCTTCACAACTGCAAAAAGCAATATCCCAATCTCCGATTCACTTATATTGCTCAACCATAGCTACGATTCAATAACCACCCCCTGTACCTCCCAAAAAGCCAGTATCCCAAAGTCCAGTTCACCTATACAACTCAATAATAGAGTAAAAGAACAATTATCTGTGTTGTCAGCCTTACTGTTGCACGTTTCAGTTGGTAACTCTATGTGCAGTGAGTTATTGAAAGTGAACAGTACAAATGGTGAGTCAGATGGTAGAAGAAGCAGAACCTGTGAGGAAATAGAAAATTTCATAAGTAGATCAATGTTTTTTAATGGAATTGTGGCAGAAAGTAGGTGAATCAGACTTTGTTAATGAAATCATGGGAGAAGATAGATCGATCTATGCTTTCAGTTAAATGTCAAAAGAAGGTCTTTGGATCAATGTTTAAAATAATGTAACTGCACACTGAATATATTAATAAACATGGATTCACCTGCCTTTTCCCATGATGTAATTAAAAAACTGATCAACTTATTTAGTGGTTACATGCACCCCTTAGAGTACCATTTAAATTTTTATGACATTTCTGTTTTATATGACAAGATTTTGCACACCACATAATTTTGGACACTGCACATCATGATGACTGTAGCACACTAAATGACACAATATTATACCTTCCATACACACAACAACCACAAAATTAAACAGTTAAAGTATGCCACCTCTTCATACACCGTACCCTCTACAACAACATTTCACTTCCACTCCAAAACAAATACATCCCTTCTCAATGGCATCACAAAACACATCAAGGCACAGCACAACTATATCATGTGTCAAAGCAAGCAAGTATTCTCCTACAACCTATTTAAGGTTATAGTATACACATTGTTAGTTTTGCAGACAGGTATTATTTTGCATATTTGACACATTAAAAAATCTATGGTTGTAACACATGTAGTGGTACATTTTTAGGCAGGTATTATCTTATGTGATTTTCATTCAAGCAATTTTCTACACTATAATAGCAGCTATTCTTCAACTATTTTTCCAGGTCTCCTTCACTATTTTTCAAATTTGTGTCACACTTCTCTTTTCAGATTATGTTTATAAATATCATGCTCATAAAATGTGGGGTTTTAGTCTGTGGTTATGTAATATATAACTTGCTCTCCTTCTTGTCTCAAATGAGTCTTATCTCTGCAGTGTTGTTTCTCATTAGCTCCCACCATGGCTCAGTTTTCCCCCCCTGGACTAAAAGTTTTAAGTAGATTGGTCTTATCTACCCTGGGTAATTATACTATACCTAAGGATGGAAACATAATATGGATAGTTTCTTATACAGCTAAATCAGCAGTATTTTATATGACAATTATGACACATCTGTGACTGTTCTGTTGGCTCAGTATGCTGCACATATGAAAACTCCACTCTAAATTTTCATTCACTAGTACAACCATCAAACATCACACAGTTTATGGTGTCTAATCTTTTGCCCTCATAGCTTATTTCGCTAATACATTGTGCTCAATGTTTTGTGGTGAAATGGGACAGTTTCTGCTCTTGGAAAGTTTGATCAAGGATATTATTTTTGACTGATATCTCTACTTCCCCAAGAGTCTGCTCAATATGTCAGATTAACTGTCTGTTAGTTTGACACCAAACTAACACTGCTGAGTCATCAGCAAAGTCTATGGCATCAGATTGAACCTTGCTTAGCATATCAGTACAATACAAAAATAGTGGTGGCTCTAATACTGAAACTTATAGAAGGCCATACAGTATGTGTTTCCAGTGAGGACTTTCTTCCCATTGTTGTTAACAATTACTCCTTGCTTTCTGTTTGCCAAGTACGATGACACCCAACGAACAGATTTTCCATGAAAACCACAACTGGTCAGTTTTTGGAGATGGATATGATTTACATATTGAAAGCTTTGGTAACCTGAGAATAAGTCTGAGACACACATCCTATTATTGTGACAGCTGATAATTTTTGTGATCAGTTCAGTTCTGACTGCATAAAATAATGCTTGGGATGAATTGAAGCTGACATGCTGATTTTTAAAAAAATTGGTAACGATGAAATACGTCCATAGTACCTCATTTCAGTTTTTTAGCTGTTTTATGAACTGGCTGAACCTCAGCATATTTTAATTGATGTGGATAATGTAGCTCACGAAAAGACTGGTTCATTATGAGAACAGTGGATGCGCAATACTAAGAAAGACCTTTTTTATCAGAAACTCATCCCAACCCAATGACTTAAAGTTTTTATAGGGACATTATGATTTTCATCACATCTGACAGGAGAAATATCCCACAACAGTCGGATTTAGCTGTAAGAAAGATGACACAGTTGATAGCCTGCCATAAACTGGACACAGATCAAGCATGAAAACAGGAAGAAGGTGTACTGAACTGTGAAAAAAGAACCAGCATATATATATATATAGTGCATGGTCCAAGCTCCAGATGTGCAGCATCATGCCAGTGTCAGTAACCATGGTGTTGTGGCAATGTGGTCATGGTAATGGCATGCCAAGCGGGTTATCCATGTTCAAATCACCCTTTTGCCCAGCACATTCTTCTTTCCTTTCTTGTTTCACAAAATGATGAACTGTCCATCAAATCACTGACATGTCTGTCTACTGTATTCAACTTTGTGTGTGTGTGTCATGGCACAACGTCCGTTTGCAGCAGTGAGATGTAAGGAAGTAGTCTCCAGATATACGTATCTCCTATGTGTTCTACACAAGTACCGCATGTTATAACTCTTGTGTCCATTTTAAAAGTTTTGACCCTTGCTGTTCTTTGTTCCTAGATATTCCACAGCTATGTATTTGTTGCTTTCATTTGTGTGAGTGATCTGTGCAGCATCTAGCCTGCTCCCACTATTGATCACATTTACTTGTGACAGTAATAACATAAGACTCAAAATAGCTTCTTGTACGAAGGTGTAAAACTGTATAATAAACTGCTTCAGAAAATAAAAGAAGCAGTTAACATGTATTGCTTTAGAAAAAATCTTAAATTTTTTTTGCAGGAACACTGCTTTCACACTATAAGTGAATTTCACAATATTTTGATAAGGAGCAAAAATGATTGTAAACAACTTATATGTCACAATGTTTAACTACATGTAACAACAAACTGTATAAATATATGAATGTACACAACTGACAACATCCATACATTTTAAAATGTCCACGGATGGCTAAATAAATAAATCCTCTTGCATGACTCTTTTCTATAACCATGACAATTGCTAAGATTACACAATGAGAAAAAACACATCAACAAACAGACAGAATGTTCATAATTTTATAGAAAAGAAAAAAAAAGACTGGGGCATGAGGTACACTTGTACATGGATCTCCCACTTTGCAGTCCAACATCATGACCACACATCCACAGTGCCATGATTCTTGTAATTCACTTGATGTTGCGCATCTTGAGCTTGTTATTATTCTACTTCACTGTTTATATTTTGATTCTTTTCTCACAATTCAGCCCACCTTCTTAGAGTTTTCATGCTTAATCTGCATTCAGTTTTTGAAGGGCTTTCCACTGTGCCATTTTACCACTAAATCTGTCAGGTGGAGGGGGTGTATGATGGTGAATTTCCCTTCTGAGCTTGATACTTGGGAAAACTTAATACCTAAGTTATTTTTCTGGCATACAGGGATTTAATATTTGGTAGTGAGCAATCACAGATTTTATTGCAATATATGACGAAGTCTTTTAAGGATTCAAATATGGTACTAGATTCTGTAACAACTCTGCTATTTATCATTAATTTAGAGGGGCATCTTATGTCCACTACAGTGGCAACATCATCACTAACAGCTTTTGATTTGTTTGTAGCATTTGAAATGAAACTGTTGTTTGTGGTACACTTTGCCAGTTTAACTATTTTGTCAAGTGTTTTTGTATGTAATTGTGTGGTTAAGAAATTCATGACTTTGATTAGCTTTCACCTACATATGAATGCAACTACCTATCTTAATACTAGGCTGTCTAATTCCTATTTTAACCCATGATCTACTTTTATGAGACTCAGTCAATACTGGTACAAAAGGGAAGCATTCATTGAATACATCCACAAATTTGATTGTGGTTGTTCTTTGTTGATGTGAGTTTGTTGACTGAACACATGGTGTTGGCTTAATAATAATAATAATAATAATAATAGCTTTATTCAACACCAAATGGTACACTGCACATGTACAAGGAAACAGTAATGATTAAAGTTATTTGTACAATACACAAGACACATTCTTCTGAATACGTCATTAATTTACAACAAAATTACAATAAGATGTTTACTGATTTCTATTCACATAATTTTACAAAGCATTTGTTGTTCTTCATATAAGTATGGTACTCTTCTAATGTGTAGAAAGGGTGTTTTACTAAAAATTTCTTAAGCTGATGTTTCAGTTTAACTGTAGAAAGAACCATGACTTGCATTAGGCAGTGCATTAGCTAATTTTATACCTGCGTACTGAGGCCCCTTTTCATAAAGTGCTGTTCTGTAGCTGTTCTGTGGCTGCCAATGTAAAATCTTTCTTTTTTTCTAGTATTGTACTGGTGGAAAACTGAATAAGTGTTTGGGCGCAGTCTTTTCAAAAGCAATATGTCTTTTAGAATGTATGTGTTTATAACAGTTAACGCCGCTGTTTTTGGAAACAAGTTACGACAAGATTCCCTATATTTTGCTCCACAGATTATTCTCACACCCCTTTTTTGAAGAATGAGTAGCTTATCTAGATTAGCTTTGGTTGTTGCCCCCCAAATTTCAATACCGTAGTTCAAGTGAGAAGAGAAAAGAGCATGGTATGCAGTCTTTAGGACTACAGTGTCTCTACAAAACTTGCTAACAGTACTGATTGCAAATATATTTTTTGACAACTTCGTTGCTAGGGAGTCAATATGTGTGTCCCATTTCAGGTTGCTTTGGATTGTTACACCAAGGAATTTTACACTAGACTCTATCTTTACCAATTCGTTGCCAATGTATAATTTAATTTCATTATTCAAACTGCTTTTGTTAAACTCCATCAAACATGTTTTACTGGTGCTTACATTTAAGTCCGCCCCCCCCCCCCCCCCCCAAGAACCATGGACCTTGCCAGTGGTGGGGAGGCTTGCATGCCTCAGCAATACAGATAGCCGTACCGTAGGTGAAACCATAACGGAGGGATATCTGTTGAGAGGCCAGACAAATGTGAGGTTCCTGAAGAGGGGCAGCAGCCTTTTCAGTAGTTGCAGGGGCAACGGTCTGGATGTTTGACTGATCTGGCCTTGTAACACTAAAGAAAACAGCCTTGCTGTGCTGGTACTGCGAACGTCTGAAAGCAAGGGAGAAACTACGGTTGTAATTTTTCCCGAGGGCATGCAGCTTTACTGTATGATTAAACGATGATGGCGTCCTCTTGGGTAAAATATTCTGGAGGTAAAATAGTCCCCCATTCAGATCTCTGGGTGGGGACTACTCAAGAGGACGTCATTATCAGGAGAAAGAAAACTGGCGTTCTACGGATCAGAGCATGGAATGTCAGATCCCTTAATCAGGCAGGTAGGCTAGAAAATTTAAAAAGGGAAATGGATAGGTTAAAGTTAGATATAGTGGGAATTAGTGAAGTTCGGTGGCGGCAGGAATAAGACTTCTGGTCAGGTGAATACATGGTTATAAATACAAAATCAAATAGGGGTAATGCAGCAGTCAGTTTAATAATGAATAAAAAAATAGGAGTGCGAGTAAGCTACTACAAACAGCATAGTGAATACATTATTGTGGCCAAGATAGACATGAAGCCCATGCCTACTACAGTAGTACAAGTTTATATGCCAACTAGCTCTGCAGATGATGAAGTAATTGAAGAAATGTATAATGAAATAAAAGAAATTATTCAAATAGTGAAGGGAGACGAAAATTTAATAGTCATGGGTGACTGGAATTCGGTAGTAGGAAAAGGGAGAGAAGGAAACGTAGTAGGTGAATATGGATTGGGGCTAAGAAATGAAAGAGGAAGCCACCTGATAGAATTTTGCACAGAGCACAACTTAATCATAACCCACTTGGTTCAAGAATCATGAAAGAAGGTTGTATACATGGAAGAAGCCTGGAGATACTGACAGGTTTCAGATAGATTACATAATGATAAGACAGAGATTCAGGAACCAGGTTTTAAATTGTAAGACATTTCCAGAGGCAGATGTGGACTCTGATCACAATCTATTGGTTATGATCTGTAGATTAAAACTGAAGAAACTGCAAAAAGGT
This sequence comes from Schistocerca serialis cubense, assembly GCF_023864345.2. Taxonomy (NCBI): domain Eukaryota; kingdom Metazoa; phylum Arthropoda; class Insecta; order Orthoptera; family Acrididae; genus Schistocerca; species Schistocerca serialis. The sequence continues at coordinate 160,542,350 of NC_064648.1, read as the reverse complement.
GGCAATTTAAGGACATGGGACCTGGATAAACTGAAAGAAACAGAGGTTGTACAGAGTTTCAGGGAGAGCATAAGGGAACAATTGACAGGAATGGGGCAAATAAATACAGTAGAAGAAGAATGGGTAGCTTTGAGAGATGAAGTAGTGAAGGCAGCAGAGGACCTAGTAGGTAAAAAGACGAGGGCTAGTAGAAACCCTTGGGTAACAGAAGAAATACTGAATTTAATTGATGAAAGGAGAAAATATAAAAATGCAGTAAATGAAGCAGGCAAAAAGGATCACAAACGTCTCAAAAACGAGATCGGCAGGAAGTGCAAAATAGCTAAGCAGGGATGGCTAGAGGACAAATGTAAGGATGTAGAGGGTTATCTCACTAGGGGTAAGATAGATACTGTCTACAGGAAAATTAAAGAGACCTTTGGAGAACAGAGAACTACTTGTAAGAATATCCAGAGCTCAGATGGAAACCCAGTTCTAAGCAAAGAAGAGAAAGCAGAAAGGTGGAGGGAGTATATAGAGGGCCTATACAAGGGCAATGTGCTTGAGGACAATATTATGGAAATGGAAGAGGATGTACATGCAGATGAAATGGGAGATACGATATTGCATGAAGAGTTTGACAGAGCACTGAAAGACCTGAGTCGAAACAAAGCCCTGGGAGTAGACAACATTCCATTAGAACTACTGACGGCCTTGGGAGAGACAGTCCTGACAAAACTCTACCATCTAGTGAGCAAGATGTATGAGACAGGCGACATACCCTCAGACTTCAAGAAGAATATAATAATTCCAATCCTAAAGAAAGCAGGTGTTGACAGATGTGAAAATTATCGAACAATCAGTTTAATAAGTCACGGATGCAAAATACTAACACGTATTCTCTACAGACAAATGGAAAAACTGGTAGAAGCTGACCTCGGGAAAGATCAGTTTGGATTCCATAGAAATGATGGAACACGTTAGGCAATACTGACCCTACGACTTACCTTAGAAGCTAGATTAAGGAAAGGCAAACCTACGTTTCTAGCATTTGTAGACTTAGAGAAAACTTTTGACAATGTTGACTGGAATACTCTCTTTCAAATTCTGAAGGTGGCAGGGATAAAATACAGGGAGCAAAAGGCTATTAACAATTTGTACAGAAACCAGATGGCAGTTATAAGAGTCGAGGAGCACAAAAGGGAAGCAGTGGTTGGGAAGGGAGTGAGACAGGACTGTAGCCTCTCCCCGATGTTACTCATTCTGTATATTGAGCAAGCAGTGAAGGAAACAAAAGAAAAATTTGGAGTAGGTATTAAAATCAATGGAGAAGAAATAAAAATTTTGAGGTTCGTCGATGACATTGTAATTCTGTCAGAGACAGCAAAGGACTTGGAAGAGCAGTTGAACGGAATGGACAGTGTCATGAAAGGAGGGTATAAGATGAACATCAACAAAAGCAAAACGAGTATAATGGAATGTAGTCGTATTAAGTCGAGTGATGCTGAGGGAATTAGATTAGGAAATGAGACACTTAAAGTAGTAAAGGAGTTTTGCTATTTGGGGAGCAAAATAACTGATGATGCTCGAAGTAGAGAGGATATCAAATGTAGACTGGCAATGGCAAGGAAAGCATTTCTGAAGAAGAGAAATTTGTTAACATCGAGTATTGATTTAAGCATCAGGAAGTTGTTTCTGAAAGTATTTGTACGCAGCGCTGCCATGTATGGAAGTGAAACATGGATGATCACTAGTTTGGACAAGAAGAGAATAGAAGCTTTCGATATGAGGTGCTACAGAAGAATTCTTAAGATTATATGGGTAGATCATAGAACTAATGAGGAGGTATTGAATAGGATTGTGGGGAAGAGAAGTTTGTGGCACAACTTAACTAGAAGAAGGGATCAGTTGGTAGGACATGTTCTGAGGCATCAAGGGATTACCAATTTAGTATTGGAGGGCAGCGTGGAGGGTAAAAATCGTAGAGGGAGACCAATAGATGAATACACTAAACAGATTCAGAAGGATGTAGGTTGCAGTAGGTACTGGGAGATTAAGAACCTTGCACAGGATAGAGTAGCATGGAGAGCTGCATCAAACCCATCTCAGGACTGAAGACCACAATAGCAACAACAACAACAATCACATTTAAGTAGCTTTCATTAAAAAACTGAACAATTTCTTTTGTCACATTATTACACTTGGCCTCTAGTTCTTTTTATCACGTCTACATTTTCTTGACTGAACTTTCTACACCTTTCCGTTGTACATCCTGAATTTATTTGTACATTGGTGAAAATTTAGATTTAACACACTTGAGTCCGTCCAGTTTTTCAAAGGGAAACAAATTTGTTATCATTTGTATCTACATTGAAGTCAGCACATTTGATTAGCTTCTCACAGAGTTTTTAGTTTTTAATTTATGTAACAATGTATCAAATTATCTAAGAATACCAAACTTACATGGTACCCAGGGATGTGATATATTCAGAAAATTAATATGTTATACACTTAAGTTCTATACAACTACTTTCAAATGTAAGTTCTACACTTAGATGGACAAAATTCTGTCTGATTTCATAGGGCTGAACTGGTATGCAAGCGCATCCATAATCATTAGCTCTGTAAAAACTGGTAGCCAGTTTGTAGCCTGTAAGTTTACTAAGGAGACTGATATTTTCAATTTTAAACCATTGTTCATTTAAACATATTACATTTACTAATTGCTTCATACTATCTAATACAATTTGCATATTATTAGGCTTGCTGATCATTCCTTCTGACTGACTGACAATGTCCAAATGCATAATGAAATTACTACTGTTTACATTATCAAGTAAAGTGTCTTTAAAAATAGTTTTTTTAACAGTAGTTTTCACTCATTATTTCATGAAGAGCTTTGTTTGAATATTCTTACCACATCAATTCAGGCATTATCTGTGTGTGGGAAACTAACATTCTCACAACTCATGTCATCAAGGATGTTTATATTTCTAACTTTAAACTGAAGTTTTTTAATCTGCAATTTTTTTGTTGAATTTCACTAATCATACAATACCAGCTCACCAAATCAAATCTCACAGGTAGAGTCATCCTTATCACATTTGTATCCGATAGTGACTGGAAGATAACCACCAATTTCTGGTGCAGATAAAGCCTTAAGGCCATGAAACACCATAGATGTAAGATGCAGAAGTGACTGTAAAAAGAAATGGTTGAATAATGTTATGTATTGTTATAGAGAAGTGCATCTTGTTTCCAAGAGCTATGAGAGTTTATATGTTGTAATGTTAAAGATATTACACAAAGAGGAAAAATGTATGATAAAAACGTAAAATGATTGGCATGTGTATCGGAGTGAAATACTTGAGAAGTAAAACTAGGAGGAGAAGAAATTTTTGGAATATTTCAATGGTGAAGATTAGCAGAAATTTCCCACTGGGGTGTAAGGTTTCATGAATAGGGATTCAAAGCAAGCAAAAGTCATACTCATTTTATGAAGGAATAGCCAAGCCCTTACACAAGCAGTTGGCACCAATATGGGACTTTGTACTTAGTGCTGCTGAGAAATGTGGCCTTCAAGGAAGTGGATACAGACAAATGTGAATCTTGAAGCAACTGCATACCACACTCAGCATAGCAACATCACCCGGGCACATATGACAGGACGAGCAAGAATGAAAATCATGATCTGAATAGGCAGCACAATCATTTTGAAGAGAAATGATTGTATGTGCCCTGGGAGGTGACACATGAAGTGCACATCACTGGAAAATATTTATACTGGGCAGTGTAATGACCCAAGGGCACTCTGAGTCATTTTGAGCCTGAGTAGGCTGCAGTCAGTCAGTTGTACTATCACAATTCTTCAGTAGCAAAGAATGTGGAGGAGACATCACTATGCCATGGAGGAGGAGTAGGTGCTAGTAGCAATTCCTTTTGTGACACTATACCTCTCTAAGGACTTTAATTCCATCCCTTACCTCTAACATGCCTAATTTCTTAACTCAGAAAAACTTGGCAGTAAATTGGTTATTGTATTTCTTGTTCAGGCTTTTAGCACCAGCTGCTGAAGGGGCCATCAGCTCTCTACATGGTTCTGCATTCACAGGTAATTGTCTTGTTTACAGATCCTTCTCTGGGATGTGAAAACATTTGTTGATTATACATGAGCTAGTTGTTTCAAAACACTTATTTTTGTCCACTTTTGAACTATTTTACATTGGGTTCTAAAGCAGTGCATTTAATTTGTAAAACCATTATCACCCTGCCACACTTGAATTATTGAATCCTTGATTCTAATAATGATTACATACTTTTTCTCATGTTTTTGATACAGAACCATCACACAATCATGAGTTGTTTTCAGTTACCAATTTTATGTTTATTTTGCAACAGTTTTCGTGAAACCACCATTTACACATTTCCATTGGCTACCTTTCCTTACACTGTAAATTACGATTATTACTACATTTTGCTTTACTTATATTGCAACAATTTACAATATTTCCATCAGTGCCATCTTGAAAAAGGCAACTAGTGGGATAAAGTATTATGGCATTAATGGCATCACTCTTGCATGGATGCAGTCTTACCTCCATAACAGCAAGCAGAGGTACTCAATACAGACTCTACCACAGGCATTAAAGCAGAATGGAAGAATTTAACATGTAAAGTGTCACAGGGATCATTATGACACCCACACTTCTTTGTAACCTCTTCCAATTACTTTAAGTGGCAGTTCAAAATTGTAATGTTTGCTGTTAACATGAGAATGCTAATCAGAGGTCCAAAATCAACATTACAAACACAACACAGATGATACCTTACCATGCATATAAGTGATTTGCAGTTAACAGTTTAAGTCTTACTTCACAAAGACACACATTATGAAATTTCAAACAAACAGCAAATACCTTTTAACACCAGGGGTACACATTAAAGGAGGGGTACACATTAAAGGTCATAAAGAGAATGAAGTACAAAACATTTTACATTAAAAGCTCATTATCTAGTAGATAACTGATCCCAAAGACGAAAATCAAGTGAACATAAACAATTCAAATTTTTTAAAAATCAGTTCTTGACTTACACATGAAACGTTATTTATATTGTCAATTTCTACAAAATTACATATGGATTTACAAACATTCATTGGGCCATCCATTACAGCAACTATGAATAAATAATTTTACATGATTAAGTAGGACACCAAGGATTTTCTTGTATGTAGGGCTCAAAATATTGTCCAAAAGAGGCGAAAAATTGAACTGAGTTGGAGGTTAAAGAAGAAATAACTGTTACAGTGTAAGTCAAGGAATAAAATTTAAAAAGTTGAAATGTTTCTGTTCACTTGGTTCTTGTCTTAGGGATGAGTTGTCTACTAGAAAATAGGCACATTCAGTAATGACTGTGGGGATACACACATCTGTAATTTTTAATATTTCTAAATGACCAAGCACTGCACCTTTTCTCTTGATGTGTAGAACTTCTGTATCTATGATACATTTATGGTTTTCATTTATGCAGTGTTTGGCAAAGGATGAAACTGGCTTATTTAACCCACAACTTCTGTGATGTTGTCTCAGCTTAGTGCAGATTGACCTCACTGTCTGTCCAATACAGCAACAGTGACGCTCTAGGCTGATCGTCTCATAGCACCACATGTCATGGTGTCTGCCTGTTTAACTTTTGAACTGAAGAGACATCTATCTACCTGTTGTCTGTGGGACACAGAGAAGCACCAAAAAACACTTTACTCCTAAGATCTTACTTACCCTATTTGAAGTTTTATCTATAAAAGGTAAACTGCACCATCTGCTTTTCGGTCTATGTTGATCACTGGATACAGTTGGGAGCTGGTTTACTTGTTCAGTTTTTTATTGAGAATTTTGTCCATAATGCTGGAGTAAAATTCATTATTTGTGGCTATTCTTTTTATTGAACTGAGTTGCTGCTAATAGTGTTCTTGGGACATGGGCATAGAAAGGAGATAGTAAATCATGTGCTGCATTCTACATGTTTTAAGGCTGTAGGATGCTGAGGGGAAGCAGGAATGAATGTGACACTAAAGGAGTCTTTTCAGTAAATTTTCGTTTTATGGTTGCTGTCTCCTATCTATAAGCTGATGTCCATGAAATTATTGCTGGGACATTCTAACTCCATACTGAGGTTTATGCTAGTTGCTAGTATGGCATTGATTCTTATTTTCCATGATCTTGCAGTTAGTAGTACCAGTATAGTTCTTAGTCTGCTAAAATAGAACTTCACAGCTCCAAACAACTTGACAGGGGTTGCAAAGCAGCATTGAAGCATCATTCTTGGATGCTGTAAAATGTCTTTATCATTCATTTACAACTCACTCTATGCAAAAGACACAATGATTCTTCTTCAGCACAAATACGATGGCACTCAAAATGTAGGAAATTACAATTCAGTTTTATGTGTCACAAAGATAATAAACAGTACTGGAAAAAAACAGACTTGTTAATAATGGACAATTTGTCTTCCAGCAAAGAAAGCAGTCGTTTGTTGTGGAAGTGTCAGATAAAGAGTAACATCTAATACCAGCATGTATCTTCCTATATCCAACTAATGTTTTTGACACAAGAAAACACTTGATCTGCATGGAGTGATGGGGATCTATGCTAATTAGAAAACAGAGTTCAATGGATTGAACTCTTATATAAAAAACATCTAGTTATTCGAAAGTGTCTCTACTGAAGTTGCTGCTGTGCACTACATACAATTTAGTTTACAGTAATGATTAGCAGTACCCCTAATGTGTCACACAAGTGTGATCACTACATTCTTGCAGCTCGGTTCTGTCAGTTACTGGATGTCGGTGTAGCAGACTTCACTGTTACCAACCATTTTCTCAGGCCCGGTCACTCTACCATCGAGTGACCACTCTGTGGACTTCTTGAATGAGTCCGTTTTGAGTACAGCACTGAAACCGAGAGATGCTGTCATCTTGCAGCAGGCATCCGTACTTGGTCCTGTATTGCCAGTGTGATGTAGAGCTGCGCTACTCACCAGCTGCCCTCCAGGTTGCCAGCTGCAGCTAGACATCAGTGTATTCTTTACTTCCATTTCACATACCTGGCAAGGCAATTTCTTGTAGATAATACTGTACTGAGGCGACCAGATTGTATTGAAAAATACTGAAGGAAATGTGTTTGATTCCATTCTGAATGAAATGCATGGAAAAAGTACCACACAGATAAGACAATGTTTCAGGACTCTGCAGTTGTAACTCATAATCTGTAATACTTCTTTGCCATTCCTTTGAATGTGGTGTACCGAACTGAACTGATATACACAATATGATCTTTCCATCAGACATGTTTTCTTCAATATGGCAACTGATTACACAGGTTAACAGTTTACATATTTTATCGTAATAATTAAGAGATGAATCTTATTTCCATTATTACAAACAAGACTCTCACAAAATATTTCATTTTTACTGAGCATCCCTTTCAGTTCACCCTGAACTTGAATGATGGTTTGGGCCCACAGGATGATGTAGAAAGCTACGCACGGCAGAGTGCAAACTTTATCTGGAGAACTACGAGGAGTATTAAACTGACCAACTAGATAGATTAATAGCAATGCCATCTGATGCATACAACTGCTGATGTTACCTGGTAATGAGAGTATTAGAAAGGGGGACAGTTGTCATTACATACTGTGAAGACAGGACATTGTTATAGAACAATCTTTACACAATACTGTGATAGGGGTTTGGGCAGACATATACTACGTATTTTATTTAATTGCATATGTTATATGATACACAAATTAATATGTTGTTAGCAAAAATCTCTAAAAGTTTGTAATCAGTTTAGTTCAAATTTTTACATGATATTCTAATAAACATTCAGTTGGGTATAGAGAAAATATTTCTTTAAACAACAGTGTAGAGTTTTTCATTCAAAACTGCCTAAAAGAGAGAAAATGCAATTTTTTTCACAGCTTGTTTCAACTATGATAACAAGGTACTTAGACTATTGAACAAATTGTTTCCCCCATGTATATTTAATGCTCATATATAATTTTAAACAAAAATTGTATACCATTTGTACAGACAAGGGGCTGTTTGGCCTTGTTCCCCACAGTCAATTTTTAAAAATAGAAACAGGGTAGGTGTATTTATGACTTATTGTATTATTATTAGGACACTACTAAGGAATTTGAATCATCTGAAACTTTTTATTCTTACCCATTCACAAATTACTGAAGCTTCTATCCCACAGACTCAGCTGGGAGGTTTCTCTAATACACCATAGAGCAATGATCCCAACTGACTTACCCATTCCTTCTAAGCAATTTCTGTTTCCAATCAAGGTTTCATTTGAAATAGCAACAAAATTACCTCGAGCAATTAAACAGAGAACCGACTCGTGGAGATAACATCTTGGACCTACTGATAACAAACAGACCCGAACTTTTCGACTCTGTATGTACAGAACAGGGAATCAGTGATCATAAGGCCGTTGCAGCATCCCTGAATATGGAAGTTAATAGGAATATAAAAAAAGGGAGGAAGGTTTATCTGTTTAGCAAGAGTAATAGAAGGCAGATTTCAGACTACCTAACAGATCAAAACGAAAATTTCTGTTCTGACACTGACAATGTTGAGTGTTTATGGAAAAAGTTCAAGGCAATCGTAAAATGCGTTTTAGACAGGTACGTGCCGAGTAAAACTGTGAGGGACGGGAGAAACTCACCGTGGTACAACAACAAAGTTAGGAAACTACTGCGAAAGCAAAGAGAGCTCCACTCCAAGTTTAAACGCAGCCAAAACCTCTCAGACAAACAGAAGCTAAACGATGTCAAAGTTAGCATAAGGAGGGCTATGCGTGAAGCGTTCATTGAATTCGAAAGTAAAATTCTATGTACCGACTTGACAGAAAATCCTAGGAAGTTCTGGTCTTATGTTAAATCAGTAAGTGGCTCGAAACAGCATATCCAGACACTACGGGATGATGATGGCATTGAAACAGAGGATGACACGTGTAAAGCTGAAATACTAAACACCTTTTTCCAAAGCTGTTTCACAGAGGAAGACCGCACTGCAGTTCCTTCTCTAAATCCTCGCACAAACGAAAAAATGGCTGACATCGAAATAAGTGTCCAAGGAATAGAAAAGCAACTGGAATCACTCAATAGAGGAAAGTCCACTGGACCTGACGGGATACCAATTCGATTCTACACAGAGTACGCGAAAGAACTTGCCCCCCTTCTAACAGCCGTGTACCGCAAGTCTCTAGAGGAACGGAGGGTTCCAAATGATTGGAAAAGAGCACAGATAGTCCCAGTCTTCAAGAAGGGTCGTCGAGCAGATGCGCAAAACTATAGACCTATATCTCTTACGTCGATCTCTTGTAGAATTTTAGAACATGTTTTTTGCTCGCGTATCATGTCATTTCTGGAAACCCAGAATCTACTATGTAGGAATCAACACGGATTCCGGAAACACCGATCGTGTGAGACCCAACTCGCCTTATTTGTTCATGAGACCCAGAAAATATTAGATACAGGCTCCCAGGTAGATGCTATTTTTCTTGACTTCCGGAAGGCATTCGATACAGTTCCGCACTGTCGCCTGATAAACAAAGTAAGAGCCTACGGAATATCAGACCAGCTGTGTGGCTGGATTGAAGAGTTTTTAGCAAACAGAACGCAGCATGTTGTTATCAATGGAGAGACGTCTACAGACGTTAAAGTAACCTCTGGCGTGCCACAGGGGAGTGTTATGGGACCATTGCTTTTCACAATATATATAAATGACTTAGTAGATAGTGTCGGAAGTTCCATGCGGCTTTTCGCGGATGATGCTGTAGTATACAGAGAAGTTGCTGCATTAGAAATTTGTAGCGAAATACAGGAAGATCTGCAGCGGATAGGCACTTGGTGCAGGGAGTGGCAACTGACCCTTAACATAGACAAATGTAATGTATTGCGAATACATAGAAAGAAGGATCCTTTATTGTATGATTATATGATAGCGGAACAAACACTGGTAGCAGTTACTTCTGTAAAATATCTGGGAGTATGCGTACGGAACGATTTGAAGTGGAATGATCATATAAAATTAATTGTTGGTAAGGCGGGTACCAGGTTGAGATTCATTGGGAGAGTGCTTAGAAAATGTAGTCCATCAACAAAGGAGGTGGCTTACAAAACACTCGTTCGACCTATACTTGAGTATTGCTCATCAGTGTGGGATCCGTACCAGGTCGGGTTGACGGAGGAGATAGAAAAGATCCAAAGAAGAGCGGCGTGTTTCGTCACCGGGTTATTTAATAACCGTGATAGCATTACGGAGATGTTTAATAAACTCAAGTGGCAGACTCTGCAAGAGAGGCGCTCTGCATCGCGGTGTAGCTTGCTGTCCAGGTTTCGAGAGGGTGCGTTTCTGGATGAGGTATAGAATATATTGCTTCCCCCTACTTATACCTCCCGAGGAGATCACGAATGTAAAATTAGAGAGATTAGAGCGCGCACGGAGGCTTTCAGACAGTCGTTCTTCCCGCGAAACATACGCGACTGGAACAGGAAAGGGAGGTACTGACAGTGGCACGTAAAGTGCCCTCCGCCACACACCGTTGGGTGGCTTGCGGAGTATCAATGTAGATGTAGATGTAGATGTAGGGTAGGCAGAGGAAATGGACAAAGGGAAGTATATTAGGACATGTATCAATTCCAATACATATTTAGCAAATTTAGAGTGAGCAGGCATTGCATGCATTGGAAACAGTAACTGTTGAAATTAAGCATTCCAGGATAGCCACAAGTAGCAAAGCAACACAAGGTTTGCTGGTCCCATAAAACCTAATAAAACATCCCTCCTTTCTTCCCATGAGAACGATTAACGGAGCCATGTAACCTAATAGCAACTCACTGGTGTTGCAACAGAGGCATAGAGCCACACAAAGTGATTACCTTTATTAAAAGTCTTGTCTGTTTTAAGATAAATCTTTCACCAAGACGAATTACTGTGGATAAATAATATTGTTTATATATGCAAGTATTGTTATCCTGTACAAGCATCTTCATCTTACTGAGCCCTACATCCTTCTGAATCTGCTTCCTGTATTCACCTTCAGCCTTCCTCTACAATTGTTACCCCTTACACTTCCCTCCAACATTAAGTATGTCATGCCTGATGCCTCAGAATGTGCCCTATGGACTGATTCCTTCTTTTAATCAAGTTGTGAAACAAATTTCTTTTCTCCCAAATTCTACTCAGCACCTCTTCTTTGCTTACATGATCTCCCCATCAAATCCTCTGCATTCCTCTGTAGCACCACATATCAAAGGCTTCTATTCTCTTTTTATCTACAGTGCTTATCATCCATCTTTCACTTCCATACATGGTTACACTCCAGACCAATGCCTTCAGAAAAAACTTCATAGCCCTTAAATCTACAGTCCATGTTAACAAATTTCTCTTCTTCAGAAATGTGATTGTTCCAATTAGCACTCTACATTTTATACCCTCCCTACTTTGATATCATCAGTTATTTTGCTTCCCAGATAGTGAACCTCATCTACTACCTTAACTGTCTCATTCCCCAATCTAATTCCCTCAGCGTCACTTGATTTCATGTCCACAGCTTGTGATATAGTGTCTAGCATTTTTGCCTCTGGACCACTGGGTCCCAGGTTTGATTCCCAGGGACTGGGTGTTTGATTTGTCCTCATCATTTCATCATCATCATCATCATTCATGATAGTGGCTAGATTGAAATGCATAAAATATTGACTGTGAAAAAATTGGTCTTTTTTACATGTACTGATGACCATGCAGTTGAGTGCCCACAAACCAAACATCATCATCTGATTTAATTCGACTACATTCCATTATCTACATTATGCTTTTATTGGTGTTGATCTTATATCCCCCTGTCAAGACACTGTCCATTCTGTTTGCAGCTCTTCCAGGCCCGTTGCTTCCTCTGACAGAATTACAATGTTATTGGCACACCTCAAAGTTTTTATTTCTTCTCCATGGAATTTAATTCCTAGTCCTAATTTTTCTTTTGTTTCCTTTACTGCTTGCTTGTAGTACAGAGTGAATAATACTGAGGATATTCTACACACCTGTCTCACTCCCTTTTTAACTATAACTTCCCTTTCATGCCCCTCAACTCATATAACTGGAGTCCAGTTTCTCTACAAGTTGTAAATAGGCTTTCCCTCCCTGTATTTTACCCCTAATAACTTCAGAACCTTAGAGCCATATATCACTAGGGGTGAGATAGTACTGCCTACAGGAAAATTAAAGAGACCTTTGGAGAAATGAGAACCACCTGTATGAATATCAAGAGTTCAGATGGAAAACCAGTCCCAAGCAAAGAAGGGAAAGCAGAAAGGTGGATGTACCTGAGGGCAATATTATGTAAATGGAAGAGAGGATGTAGATGAAGATGAAATGAGAGACATGATACTGAGAGATAACAGTCCACTGAGACCCTTTTTAAACAAATAATTTTCAACCATAAACAGAAATTTCTGACATAAATACTACATGGGTGTAGGCAAATATGTACTTGTGGAAAGGTTACAAAGAAACCATTTATCAAATTGTAAATATATTAAAGTGTATAAGTGCTGTAATTGGTAGGAATATTCTCTGAAGCATGAATCTTCTGTAATTAATAAAAATAATAAAAGTATTGATAACACTCAATACACACTAAAGTTCACTCATATGTTTAATATATAAAAGTCAAAGTAATTAATGAAATGTTCTACTAATTGTGAGGGATGAGTTTTTTTTTTTTCATTGAATAACCAATTATAACAATACAGACGATTGTTTAAAAATATATATATATAGTTGCAGCCATGTTGGCATAGCAGGCAGTATTTTGTGTGGCTTTGGATGGAAAGCATGTAGCTTGTTAAGTAAGATTCATTTCAGTATTGTAAATATGTTAGAAATTATTTGAGTTTCTGTAAAGAAGGTTCGATTTTGCGAATTTACAGTAAACAATAGTTTGAAACTTAATACTTGCTTAAATATTCATTTGACTTGTTGTCTAAGTTTTTCATTTGAGTTGTTGTCTAAGAATCCAGTACCATGGCTGTGACAGATAATATGAATGAGTACAAACCCTGATATCAATTCTAACTAGAACCAAGAAATTTCACAATACTATGTGAAGAATTTGACAGAGTGCTGAAAGACTTAAATCGAAACAAGGCCCCAGGAGTAGACAACATTCCAGTTAAATGACTGATAGCCTTGGGAGAGCCAGCCATGACAAAACTATTCCATCTGGTGAGCAAGATATATGAGACAAGCATAGCATAATTCCAATCCCAAAGAAAGCAGGTGGTGTGAAAATTACCAAACTATCAGTTTAATAAGTCACAGTAGCAAAACACTAACAGAAATTCCTTACAGATGAATGGAAAAATTATTAGAAGCTGACCTCCGGAAAGATCAGTTTGGGTTCTGTAGAAATGTTGGGACATTTGAGGCAATACTGACCCCACAGCTTATCGTAAAAGATAGATTAAGGAAAGGAAAACCTACATTTCTAGCATTTGTAGGCTTAGAGAAAGCTTTTGCCAGTGTCAACTAGAATCCTCTCTTCCAAATTCTGAAGGAGGCAGGAGTAAAATACAGGGAGTGAAAGGCTATTTACAATTTGTGCAGAAATCAGATGGCAGTTATAAGATTTGAGGGGCATGAAAGGGAAGCAGTCATTGAGAAGGGAGTGAGACAGGGTCGAAGTCTATCCCCAATGTTATTCAATCTGTATATTGAGAAAGCAATAAAGGCAATAAAAGAAAAATCTAGAGTAGGAATTAAAATCCATGGAGAAGAGGTTTGCCAAAGAAATACTTCTGTCAGAGACAGCTAAGGACCTGGAAGAGCAGTTGAATGGAATGGGCAGAGTCTTGAAAGGAGGATATAAGATGAACATCAACAAGAGCCAACAGAGGATAATGGAATATAGTCTAATTAAATGACATGATGCTGGGAGAATTAGATTACAAAATGAGACACTTACAGTAGTAAATGAGTTTAGCTATTTGGGAAGCAAAATAACTGAAGATGGTTGAAGTAGAGAGGATATCGAATGTAGACTGGCTATGGCAAGGAAAGCATTTCTGAAGGAGAGAATTTTGTTAACACTGAATATAAATTTAAGTTTAATGAAGTCCTTTCTGAAAGTATTTGTATGAAATCTAGACCTGTGTGGAACTGAAACAATGATGATGAACAGTTTAGACAAGAAGAGAATAGAAGCTTTCAAAATGTGGTGCTATCAAAGAATGCTGAAGATTGGATGGGCAATCACATAACTAATGAGATACAGAATAGAAGTAGGGAGAAAAGGAATCTGTGGCACAACTTCACTAGAAGAAGAGATTGGTTGGTAGGACACATACTGAGGCATCAAGGGAGCATCAGTTTAGTATTAGAGGGAAGTGTGGTGGATAAAAATCGTAGAGGGAGACCAAGAGATGAATATACTAAGCAGATTCAGAAGGAGGTTGGTTATAGTTGTTGCTCAGAGATGAAGAGGTTTGTACAGGATAGACGATCATTGAGAGCTACATCAAACTAGTCTCTGAACTGACAAATTCAGAATTTTACAAGAAATGCTGAAGATTAGATGGGTAGATCACATAACTAATGAGGAAGTATTGAATAGGATTGGGGAGAAGAGAAGTTTGTGGCACAGCTTGACCAGAAGAAGGAATCGGTTGGTAGGACATGTTCTGAGGCATCAAGGGGTCACCAATGTAGTATTGGAGGGCAGTGTGGAGGGTAATAATCGTAGAGGGAGACCAAGAGATGATTACACTAAGCAGATTCATAAGGATGTAGGTTGCAGTAGGTACTGGGAGATGAAGAAGCTTGCACAGGATAGAGTAGCATGGAGAGCTGCATCAAACCTGTCTCAGGACTGAAGACCACAACAACAACAACAACAACAACAACAACAACAAGAAATTATTCCAGTTAACATTGACAAAACTTTCTCTAACTCTAAAAATGCTATAAATGTAGGTTTGCCTTTCCTTAACCTGTCTTACAATTATAGGATCAATATTGCTTGGCATGTTCTTATATTTCTCTGAAATCCGAACCGATAATCCCTGAGGTAGTTTCCCACCATTTTATACATTCTTCTGAGAAGAATTTGTGTTAGAATTTGGTACCCATGACTTATTACTGATAGTTCTATAATATTCACACCTGTCAGCACCAGCACTTTTTGGAATTGTATTTATCATATTCTTCTTGAGTTCTAGGATATTTCACCTATCTCATATATCTTTCACACCTAATGAAACAATTTTGTCATGGCTGGTTCAACAGAGGCAATCAGTTTGAAGGAATGTTGTTACACCCAGGCCCTTGTTACGACTCTCAAATTCTTCTTGCAGTATCATCTCTCAAGTCTCATCATCTATGTTCTCTTCCCCTTCTGTTACATTGCGTTGTGCCCCTCCAACTTTGCCCTTCTCTGATGTGACAGGTTTTCCATCTGAGCTTTTGATATTTATACAGCTGCTTCTCTTTCTCTGAAGTCCCTGCAAGCGGAATCTCTTACCCCATGCGATGTATGCAACTTAAGTCTTACATTACCTACCTAGTTATATTTTAACATAAAGATAGGAGAACTTTTGTCTTTTTGAACAATGATCGGACATGTTTCAGCTGTACAACTAATACTTGCATACTGTCCTACAATACTTAATTGAATATTATGTATGTTACTACAACGCAACACTCCTACTGTGAATATTTACACATTTCACTCCTTCTTGGTGTCAATAATATATTAAGGTTTTCAGAAATTACTGCAATAATATATTAGGTGTAGAGAGCTTTTACGCATCCTACAATACATAACCAGATATCACATATATTACTAATACGTAATAATACCACCGTGAACCTTCATTTGTAGCTCCTGGAATACAAAAACATGCATAACTTACCTACCCATGATTAAACACCCTCAGAGGCCACAGAAAGCTCATTCGCAATTCTTACACTTTTCAAATTCCCCAACATTCAATCAATGGTTTTTTTTTCCTTCATTGTAATTTCATTCCTCATACAAGGTAGACCGGCAGCAGCCTCCATATGCCGCCAACAGGTACAACGGTAGATACCATAGAAGACACGGAACAGAAAAAAGGCATGGTAAAATATGATGATAAATGTAAGATGATAAATACAAAGCCATACAACTGAAGGCACTGTGTACACAAGAGAGGTCAACAGTTAAAACAAATGTAGACATCCAGTTGGATACACGAATGTAGATGGACACCGAAGAAACACTGTTGCACAAACCGAAGAAACACTGACGCACAGAACCACTGTGGTGATGATCATCGGTGAAACAGACACCAACACATGGAAGAAGGTGGGTGATGGGCCTGCCACTGAATGTAGGGGAAAGGCAGGGGGGAAGGAGGGGGGGAAGGACCCAGTTGGAGAAAGAATTGGGAGTTAGGGAGGAGAGAGGGTAGGGGTTGGAAGCCCAGGAAGGGGGAGGGGAGGCAGAGGTTAACAAGGGAGTGAGGAGAAAGGGAGAAAGGAATGTGAGGGGGAAGAGGAGGAAAAGGTGGGAGATGGGGGGGGGGAGGGTTAGATCTGATAGGAGGGTTAGATGGAGGGGACCAGGACATCATCAGCGAGGGGGAGTTGGCGGAAGCCACCTTGGGCAAGGGAATGGAGAGTGTGAAGATGGAGAGCAGGCGGGATGCAAGAGTACAGGCACAGCAATGGGCCGGGATGGGTGAGGATGAGAGAGACAAGAGGGTGTGGAGGATTGAACTTGCAGTTGGTGTAAAGGATTTGTATCTGTTCGAGGACAAGGAGAAGGTGTGGGAAGGGAATTGAGTCATATAGGGTCTGCATGGGGGATGGGAGGCGGATGTCATAGGCAAGGTGGAGTGCATGGCATTCAAGGATTTGGATGGACTTATAGTTGGTGGAAGAGGCTGAAATCCAGGTAGGATGTGCATAGCAGAGAATGGGGCAGATGAGGGATTGATAAGTGCAGAGGATAGTGGAGGGGTCCAAACCCCACGTTCACCCAGATGGGAGGGTAAGGAGATGGAGTTGGGTACATGCCTTGGCTTGGACTGTCAGGAGATAGGGGGTCCAGGAAAGGCGGCAGTCGAGGGTGACACCAAGGTGTTTGAGGGTGGTGGTGAGGTTAATGGGGCGGTCATATATGGTGAGGTAAAAATCCAGGAGACAGAAAGTAGGGGTGGTGTTGCCTACAATGATTGCCGGGATTTGGATGGATTGACCTCGAACAGCCACTGGTTGCACCAAGCAGTGAACTGGTCAAGGTGGGATTGTAGAAGGTGTTGGGAGCTTTGTAGGGTGGAGGAGAGGGCAAGGAAAGTGGCATCATCAGCAAATTGGAGGAGGTGGATGGGGGGTTAGGGTGACGGCATGTCCGCCATAGAGTGGAGGTAGAGATGAGGGAAGAGGATGGAGCCCTTGGACACAACAACAGAGGGAGTGAAGATATTGGAGTCAGTATTGTGGATGGTAACGTAGGAAGGGTGATGGGAGAGTAAGAAGGTGATCAGATGGATGTAATTGACAGGAAGGGCGAAAGTTTGGAGCTTGAAGAGGAGACCAGAATGCCAGATATGGTCATACACGCATTTGAAGTAAAGGTGGCAGAGCGATCGGAATTTAGTTGGCCAGAGAGGAGGTGGGTGAGCTGTAGGAGGAGGTCGTCAGCAGAGAAAGAGTGTCAGAAGCCACATTGGGTAGGGGGGAGGAGGCAGTGCAGGCAGAGGTGCTGTTGTAGTTGTCAGGCAAGGATGGACTACAAGACCTTGCTGAAGACCGAAGTGAGGCTGATGGAGGAGATGTCAGAGGGTGGTTTGGCAGGCTTAGGGAACATCAGGATCTGGAAGGTTTTCTGCAGGTCGGGGTAGTAGCCGGTCACTAGGACCATATTATAGAGCACAGCCAGGATGCTGAGGAGGGATAGGGGACCTTGCAGAGATGGTGGTAGGTGACACGGTTGTGACTGCGAACGGTGTTGTGTTTACTGTGAAGTGTGGCTATGATGTCTTGGGTGGTGATGGGAGAGTTAAGAGTTGTGTGTGGGATGTTGCCCACGTACTGGAGGAGGCTGTGGTGGTGAATGAAGAAATTCCAGATGTTCAGAATCCTCGGGACCTGACTGTCGCACTAGATGGTACATGGCAGAAGCACGGGCACACTTCACACAATGGGGTAATAACGGCAACAAGTGCTGATACTACAAAAGTTATAGATGTTGTAATTAACATTGGAGCTATAGGACGTTCCGGGTCCCCTTAAAATCATTGGGTGAAAGTACTTTTATCACAGAATTGTAAGCAGTGATTAAATTACTGCAACTAGAGAGAAATTGCAAGATGAGTGTTGTAATTTTATCATGTAGACAGTTTGCATGGAAAATTAACTTTTAAACTGTATTACTAGTCTTATTTTCCCATAAAAAATATAAAATGGAGCAGAAGCAAGGCCAAGGGACAAATAAATCCTGGAGTTTGCGTGCCTAGTGGAAATAAGAGGAAAATACGCCTAATTTGGAGGACAGTCTTTTGTGTAGGCACAGTGAAGAATTTTGCTATACTGCTTGTAGTGCACCTTTAAATTATTGTTAGAGATAATCCTCTATATAACTAATGATCTTACTGCCACAACATGTTTTGATCCTAGATGTCAGCTTTAACTGCAATTGCCCGTGACCTGCTGTAAAGTAGTTTCCCCTCCTTTTAGCCATTCACAGTAACAATATAGCAAGCCACTTAGGTTAATTGTAAAAGGCCAGTTAGTCACTCAAACTGCTGCCCTTGCAGCTGCTGGAAAGGCTGGAAAGTAGCCATATATTAGTGTTGTCCCTCAGTAAACATTTTCTTGTTTGTCTAGTAAATTCTCATTGACTAGTGTGACTGCTGTATATACAGCTACCTCCATTTTCTACAAAGAACTGTGAAGTGCAAGTTCCAGATCTCTGTTAGACCTATTTCATGTATGTCCCACACACTTGAGCAACATTTTAGAAGTGGTGATATCAGTGTTTTGTAAGCATCTCCTTTGTAGCCTGACAGCATTTCCTGGGTATCCTAGCAATGGACCAAAATTTGCCACCTGCTTTATGTATGACTGAGCCAATATGATGATAAAATTTTATATCTCCACATGTTGTTACTCAGGTATTTGCATGAGTTGACTCTGTGGTGCAGTCATGGGATCTGTGTACATCTGAACATTTAAAGCAAGTGGTCAACCTTTGCAAAACTTCAAAATTTTATCAAGTTGTCACATGATGCAGTCTTTCATTCTATTTATCTGCAGTGATAGTAGGTATAAACACTTGTAATATTGAGATTGGTGTTGGCTTTGTGTCCAGCTTGCCTTTGATATTGCATTCACTATGCTGTGCTTAACAGGTTGTCCACACTCCTATATTCTTTCAAAGTCATGCTGAAAAGTAATGGCTCAGAATTTTTTGTGTACAAATTCTTAAAACTTTTTAAATAAAACATACTTTATTAACATTCAGAGTCTACACATTAATTCCTCAGCATAGTGACCCTGGTGACACACATTTCTCCCAATGATACCAGTTTGTTGGTACTGTCAGTGTAGAATGTCTGACTTCAATGGAGACGAAATGTCACCTCTGCCTGTGCCACTTCATCACTATGAAAGTGACGTCCTTGAAGGTGTTTAAGTTCTAAAAAAACAGAAAAGTCAGATGGGGCCAAGTTGGGACCATATACAGGATTACCTATGACAGTTAATTTGAGCCATCAGATTGTTGCAGATGTCACAGTGGTTGTGTGTGGTCTGGTATTTTCATGCTGATTGAGAGGATGCTCAGTATGTGGCCAAACTCTTGAAGTTATAAACTCAATTAAAGCATACTGTTTCTTATGCACTAACATAGTTAAGGTAAACACCTCCATGTTATGCTTGACAATTCAGAGCCCTCTTGTAGCAGAGGGCTGCAGATATGTAGACATAAGAATAAAGGCATAGAATGTTAATAACAATTGTTTTATTTAAAAATCTTACAGCTTCAAATACAAAAATTCAGAGGCATTACTTTTCAGCATGCCCTTGTATTTAATATTATTTTTACTATTGCATGACCCACATTGTATTAATAACCCTGTACTTCTATGATCAAACATCCTGTTCTTCCTCCCACTCACTGCACTTCACTAATTCCTGTCATCTCCAACCTCAACCAATCCATTTCTATTTTCATGTTCTCTATCCACCTACTCAATTAAGGAATTTATCATTCCACACTTTGACCTGTAGCCATATTTGTTCCCCCCCCCCCCCCCCCCCCCTTTCATGTTGACATCGTTGTCCAGGGTAGTCCCTGCCCACAGATCTGAGTGGGAGAGCTGTGTATCCTTAGGAAATGGCAGTAGTTTCCCTTTCTTGCTTTAGTGTGGGCTCTCCAGATGGCCTCCCATTGCAGCTGAACCTACAGTATGACACTCTCCCGCTGTGAGCTGTGCAAACCACCAAACTTTTGTAACATAAGTGGTTCATTTGGGAAGTGGGGTGTAACATAAAGGAAACGTGAGTAACCATATAATCTCGAAACTGGTGTTTCGTCGTGGAGATACTGATCGGGTGTGCTATTTTTGGCCAAAAACTTACTTGTTTGACAGTTTTGTTGTCAGGGAGCTGTAGTTGGTACACTAATTACAAAACCGTTAGATAAGCAATTGTGCTCGCTTATGTGGGATATGGAACTTTACATTCTCAAAACACAAATAAGCCTCATCATCCTGGAAATGACCATGATGAGTAACCATTCTGCAAGAACATGAAAATGTCAAATAAATCTTCCTGGCTCATTGTTTCCTCTCCTGAGAGTTGGGAAGAACTGTATATTCCACATTAGTTACTGTGATGTGGCCCTCAACATCTGTAAGCAAAAGATCATGAAAATTTTGGTCAGCCTGTGGTTTACCTGGCCTGTAGACTCCAAGTGCTAATAAACATTCTGACTGAATTCGAAAAGTATTCCTCCTCCCTGAGCAATCTGACTTGTGGAATACACTCTACGCTAATAATCCCTCGGAGTGGCATATACGTAATTGTGGCTATTTTGCTGTCAGTGAAAAGTGATTATGAAACCATGTGGTGTATTGAGCCACGAGGGATATGAATTCAGAAGGGATGTACTCCGTATTATGTGGCCTACCAGGAAGCAGCTGTATAAAAATCACAAACATAGGCCATATATAGTAGGCATATTTTTTAAATGCAGAATAAAAAACTCCATGGGATACAATATTCTGCATTAACTTGATGACACGCCCATTCTACTGTGATTTGTTTGTAAGGAATAATTTCTTATGTATGGTATCAGTGACATAATGGATAACTATTGTAAGCAGCGTTGCAACAGATCCCGAGCCCAACCTGTAGATCTGATCGAGGGTTATATGTCCCATGCTTAGAACCTGTCAACATATAATATAATAAATTTTTAACAAAATTAATAAACTGGTGTTATGTATCAGCTTTCAGCACTGTATTTCAAAAGATTATGGCATGCTTAAATTAAATTACCTACTGACTAGAATTTTTTCATATCAGTTTAGCAGTTTATCAGGTTAACTAGATTTGATATTCCTCCAGTTATTCTCTTTGTGAAAGGGTTTTACCTTAACAAAGCTTTGTCCTCCTGGAATAATCTAATGGTAATTATAAAACACATACGCAATATGTTATTTCTTACCCACGTCTTCAGCTATTGGGTTGTAGTCCTGGATTTTGTGTACAATGACATATTGTTTCCATGTGTGTTATAAATGAGTGTTTAATGTGGTTCTCCTCATTCTGCAGGGTGATTGAAAATACTGGTGAGAGCTGTGGCATTTCATTTGAAGAAACTGATATTCAAGAATTGGTCCACAATGAGCTGGAGATGGACGCAGAGGAGCGAACAAATTTCATGTTCAGTACTCATAATCAAAGATTGTCCTCAGAAGGAGACAACTCACTCAGCACCAGTCCAAAATATAGTTTAAGGGAAAAGGAGTCTTATAACTTTAGCTGTGTAGTTTCTGCCTACAGATTTTTCCTTCAAAATACAGACTTGTAAAACATGTCTTCATCCACATTGATGGTATGCAGCCACCTACTTATGTTTGTAATTCATGTGGTGAGGCATTTTCCAGTTGAACAAACATCTGAAAATAAGTGATGGTGCTCAAGCCTTATGTGCTGTCAATAATAACACATTTGATTGCAGCGATGACCACAAAAACATTTTCTTGGAAGATAATGAAGAAGCTCCTTTCATGGAACAGATTGCTTTTCAATCTTCATCTGGAAACTTGCAGAATTTCAAATAAATCCTTTAATGACATTAATAACACACATACCAAAACACACAATGCAGAGGAATGTCAAAGACATGATAATTATGAAACTTCATGTGCCACTGGTGGTGTCTATGGCCACACTGTTCCTCTTACTGCAGAGAGACTCCACAAATGTGATGTCTGTCTTTTGCTCAGTTGGCTGCTGTCAAGAGACATGCATTCATACATACAGAAATGAGACCACACAAAATTTATACTTGTGAAAAATCTTTTGATAGATTGGGTGCTCTCAAGGTACATGAACTAAAACTGGAATGAAACCACACACATGTGGTGTTTGTGGCAAGTCTTTTGTTCTGTTGAGTGAGTTGAAGAACATGTGTTGATACATAGTGGAGTGAAACACCACACATGTAGTTCCTGTGGCAAGTCTTTTACTGTCTTGAATGACCTTAAGAGACATTCACTCATACACGCAGGACTGAAACCAAACACATGTGTTATTTGTGGTAAATCGTTTACCTGTTTGGGTTATCTCCAAGAAGCATTCATTGATACACACTGGAACAAGACCATAAAAATGCACTACTTGTTGAAAGTCTTTAGGCAATGTGAGTAATCTCAAGGAGCATACATTAAGACACACTGGAATGAGATCACACAAATGTAATATTTGTGGCAAATCTTTTAACACGTCGCATACTCTCAAGAAGCACTTGGAAACAAACCATATGAATGAGGTATGTGAGGCAATTAATTTTCTCTAGCCAATTCCTTCAAGGTCTATACAATAGTGCATCTTGGTTGCAGCTCTTCACATGTGCTAGAGTTGCAGAGATATGCAATGATACGTACAAGACAGAGATCACGGAAAATGTCAGTAAGACAAATGCAACTCTGCAGCTTGCAATTTCAAGAAGTTGCAGTACTAAACACTACAGAGAAATTACACAAATCATTCTTTTGTGATTAATGCTGCTATGTTCCTATAAAACTTGAGATGAAGTTTTCCATTTGTGATACATCTTTTCCCCACACTGGTCTATATAGGCCAAGAAAATGTAGTGATATATCACCTCAACATCCATGAAGCTTTACATGGGACATAGCAAAAATACGATATTTATAGCACAGTCTTAACACAGGTATATCAGTTACTTTCAAGAGGTACGCTTTCTCAGTATTAGTGCTGTGTATGTATTTAATGGTGCATACATATGTGTGATTTTTATACTACATTGTCTTTTACAAAATGTCTAATGGTAAACGTACGCCGATGAGCTAAGTATTGTGACCATTTACTTAATAGTGTGTTGGTCCACCTTTTGGGGGACAATGCAGCAGAGTATGTGCATGATATGATTTCACAAGTCTGAAGATTTCCAGAAGTATCATGCACCACAAGTCTACACATAGGTCACAAAATTTCTCTAAATTATGAGTCAGTGGTTTGTGGGTGCAGAGCCACCAGCAGATACAATCCTCCATCCGTTCTATTGAGGTCAGATCTGGTAAATTGGGTAGCAAACACACCAACTTGAAATGCCATTCTCCACTAACCACAGTAGTGGAGTTCTAGCCCTCAGGCAGTTAGCCTGTTGGAAGGTGTCATCAGAGTTGGTGAAGAAATCAAGCATGAAGTGTTGGAGGTGGTTGTAATAATGTCCATGTAGTCAACAACTGTCAAGGAGCCTTCAGCTACTGCCGCTTGTCCCATGCCAGCCCAAGTGAGTGCCCCCATGGAGTAGTGGTGTGGTACATGTTTTTAGCAGCCATTTACCTGGATGGTGGATATCCAGACACGATCATTGACCTGGCATAAAAAGAAATGTCATTTATACAGCCAGGTGACAATTTCCGTTGCTCTGTGGTCCAATCCTATTTATCCCACGTTCACTGCAGTCATAATTGGTAATATAGTGGGATCAACCTGGGAACACAAGTATTCATATGCCATGGAGCCCCATGTTCAACGATGTGTGGTAAATGGTGTGCTGTGAAACAGTTGTGCGTGCACTGCCATCATCTTCTGTCACCATGTCTGCCACATATTGCTGCTGTCCATTCTGCTTTACAGAGAGCAAGTGTCTGACCTCTGCACTCTGAGATGAGGAATGGGCATCCTACACCATGCTGCAAACTTATGGTTTCACATTCTTCGACCATTTCCCATCAATGCCCACAACAGCAGCACATGGACAACCAGCTAGCCAGCTTTACCACTTTGAGGTGCTTGTTCCAAGTCACAGCCTGCCCTTTGTCAATGTCTGTGAATGTAGACTTCTGTAGCCTATATTATCACTAGAATGAGTTCCCATTCACCTCTGCTATGTATATGTACTTTTGTTATGTCATTACTTGCTTTTAGTGTCACTAGGAGACATTAAGTTTCATGGTGGGCAGTGGTGGTAATGTTTTTGCTCATCAGCGTCTCTTCACAAAAAGTCAGTTTGTAAAATGTATAGTATAACAAGTTTATCATGCTTCATTTGCTTTTATGCTGATAAACTACTGCCAGAGAGCTGAATTTCTTATGAAATGCTTATTGTGTATAACAAACATCTGTAGTTGATTCAAGCATTGTAGTTAATGAAGACTGATTTTACACATCAAAGATCGTAATTATATGTTCAGTGTTCAATGCTGTGTAACTTCTGCACAAAAATAAATGAGCAAGCAACTAGACCATCCAGTATTAAATTTCAGCCGCAGTTGCGTGTATGTGTGACAGCTGAAATTGTGTGATTCCTGCGTGCCTCAGCAATACAGATAGCCATACCATAGGTGCAACCACAACAGAGGGGTATCTGTTGAGAGGCCAGACAGACGTGTGGTTCCTGAAGAGGGGCAGCAGCCTTTTCAGTAGTTGCAGGGGCAACAGTCTAGATGATTGACTAATCTGGCCTTGTAACACTAACCAAAATGGCCTTGCTGTTCTGGTACTGCGAACGCCTGAAACCAAGGGGAAACTACAGCCGTAATTTTTCCCGAGGGCATGCAGCTTTACTGTATGATTACATGATGATGGCGTCCTCTTGGGTAAAATATTCTGGAGGTAAAATAGTTCCCCATTTGGATCTCCAGGTGGGGACTACTCGGGAGGACGTTGTTATCAGGAGAAAACAAACTGGCATTCTATGGATCTGAGCATGGAATGTCAGATCCCTTAATCGAACAGGTAGGTTAGAAAATTTAAAAAAGGGAAATGGTTAGGTTGAAGCTAGATATAGTGGCAATTAGTGAAGTTCGGTGGCAAAAGGAACAAGACTTTTGGTCAGGTGAATACAGGGTTATATATACAAAATCAAATAGGGGTAATGCAGGAGTAGGTTTAATAATGAATAAAAAAAATAGTAATGTGGGTAAGCTACTACAAACAGCATAGTGAATGCATTATTGTGGCCAAGATAGATATGAAGCCCACACCCACCACAGTAGTACAAGTTTACATGCCGACTAGCTCCGCAGATGACAAAGACATTCATGAAATGTATGATGAGATAAAAGAAATTCTTCAGATAGTGAAGAGAGATGAAAATTTAATAGTCATGGGTGACTGGAATTCGATAGTAGGAAAAGGAAGAGAAGGAAACGTAGTAGGTGAATATGGAATGAGTGTAAGGGATGAAAGAGGAAGCCACCTGGTAGAATTTTGCACAGTGCATAACTTAAACATAGCTAACACATGGTTCAAGAATCATGAAAGGAGGTTGTATACATGGAAGAAGCCTGGAGATACTGGAAGATATCAGCTAGATTATGTAATGGTAAGACAGAGATTTAGGAACCAGGTTTTAAATTGTAAGACATTTCCAGGGGCAGATGTGGACTCTGACCGCAATCTATTGGTTATGAACTGTAGATTGAAACTGAAGAAACTGCAAAAAGGTGGGAATTTAAGGAGATAGGATCTGGATAAATGGAAAGAACCTGAGGTTGTAAAGAGTTTCAGGGAGAGCATTTGTGGACTATTGACAAGAATGGATGAAAGAAATACAGTAGAAGAAGAATGGGTAGCTTTGAGAGGTGAAATAGTGAAAACAGTAGGGGATCAAGTAGGTAAAAAGATGAGGGCTAATAGAAATCCTTGGGTAACAGAAGAGATATTGAATTTAATTGATGAAAGGAGAAAATACAAAAATGCAGTATATGAAGCAGGCAAAAGGGAATACAAACGTCTCAAAAATGAGATCGACAGGAAATGCAAAATGGCTAAGCAGGGCTGGCTAGAGGACAAATGTAAGGATGTAGAAGTATGTATCACTAAGGGTAAGATAGATACTGCCTACAGGAAAATTAAAGAGACCTTTGGAGAAAAAAGAACCTCTTGTATCAGTATCAAGAGCTCAGATGGAAACGCAGTTCTAAGCAAAGAAGGGAAAGCAGAAAGGTGGAAGGGGTATATAGAGGGTCTATACAAGGGTGATGTTCTTGAGGACAATATTATGGAAATGGAAGAGGAGGTAGATGAAGATGAAATGGGAGATATGATACTGCGTGAAGAGTTTGACAGAGCACTGAAAGACCTGAGTCAAAACAAGGCCCCGGGAATAGACAGCATTCCATTAGAACTACTGACAGCCTTGGAAGAGCCAGTCCTGACAAAACTCTACCATCTGGTGAACAAGATGTATGAGACAGGCGAAATACCCTCAGACTTCAAGAAGAATATAATAATTCCAATCCCAAAGAAAGCAGGTGCTGACAGATGTGAAAATTACCAAACTATCAGTTTCATATGACACGGCTGCAAAATACTAACACGACTTCCTTACAGACGAATGGAAAAACTGGTAGAAGCCAACCTCGGAGAAGATCAGTTTGGATTCCATAGAAATGTTGGAACAAGTGTGGCAATACTGACCCTACAACTTATCTTCAAGAATAGATTAAGGGAAGGCAAGCCTATGTTTCTAGCATGTGTAGACTTAGAGAAAGCTTTTGACAATGTTGATTGCAATACTCTCTTTCATATTCTGAAGGTGGCAGGGGTAAAATACAGGGAGCGAAAGGCTATTTACAGTTTGTATAGAAACCAGATGGCAGTTATAAGAGTCGAGGGGCATGAAAGGGAAGCAGTGCTCGGGAAGGGAGTGAGACAGGGTTGTAGCCTATGCCGAATGTTATTCAATCTGTATATTGAGCAAGCAGTAAAGGAAACAAAAGAAAAATTTGGAGTAGGAATTAATATCCATGCAGAAGAAATAAAAACTTTGAGGTTTGCCGACGACATTGTAATTCTGTCAGAGACAGCAAAGGACTTGGAAGAGCAGTTGAACAGAATGGACAGTGTCCTGAAAGGAGGGTATAAGATGAACATCAACAAAAGAAAGACGAGGATAATGGAATGTAGTTGAGTTATCTCGGGTGCTGCTGAGGGAAATAGATTGGGGAATGAGACACTTATAGTAGTAAAGGAGTTTTGCTATTTGGGGAGCAAAATAACAGATGATGCTCATAGTAGAGAGGATATAAAATGTAGACTGGCAATGGCAAGGAAAGCGTTTCTGAAGAAGAGAAATTTGTTAACATCGAGTATAGATTTAAGTGTCAGGAAGTCTTTTCTGAAAGTATTTGTATGGAGTGTAGCCATATATGGAAGTGAAATGTGGACAATAAATAGTTTAGAAAAGAAGAGAATAGAAGCCTATGAAATGTGGTGCTACAGAAGAATGCTGAAGATTAGATGGGTAGTTCACATAACTAATGAAGAGGTATTGAATAGAATTGGGGAGAAGAGGAGTTTGTGGCACAAGTTGACTAGAAGAAGGGATCAGTTGGTAGGACATGTTATGAGGCATCAACAGATCACCAACTTAGTATTGGAGGGCAGTGTGAAGGGTAAAAATCATAGAGGGAGACGAAGAGATGAATACACTAAACAGATTCAGAAGGATGTAGGTTGGAGTAGGTACTGGGAGATGAAGAAGTTTGCACAGGATAGAGTAGCATGGAGAGCTGCATCAAACCAGTCTCTGGACTGAAGACCACAAAAACAACAAACAATAGCTATACAAAGGGAATATGTCAAGCAAGCATTCTCTTTAATTGCCTTATTTCTTGCACTACAAATGTTATTTCATGCTGTATATTTTTCATAATTGTAAAAGGTAAAAATGATAATCTCAGAAATCTCTACTTGAGCCTTGTATTTTATTTCAAAATGCCTATTGCAACAATATTTTTTTATTTTCCTACATTTCTTATTGGTTTGGTACGTCTTGTCACACCTGTAATATCATTAGATAAGCAACAGGCATTCTTTCTGTTTTGCAGCACTTTCATGTATTTGCTTTTGTACATAACATTTTACCATCTCGGTCCTAGAAACATAATTCTGTACAGCCATCTGTAGTATTACAGTGGCTTTTAAATATTTAAGTAATATTGACATGCTTGCACTTCTTGTCTCTCATTTTTTGTTCGCACATGATAAATTTTGGTTGTGATGAAGTAAAAAAAGTATGAATTTAAACTGCACAGTTTTCTGTATTGCAACATTGTTAGATTATGTGCTGTTATTTAACTGCACATTTTTGCTTCAGTTCCTGTTGATACAAAGCTACTGGTGGATTTCAGTAATAATGCAACATTTTGCTTTCTGAGGAATGAAGTGTTGAAACTTAATTATAACCATTAGTATTACAGTTAGATTAGATTAATGCTTGTTCGATAAATCATAAATACAACACTTTGTAATGATATGGAACATGTCAGTTTAACAAAAGCTTTCTTTACTGGCAATAGTTGTAAGATTACTAGTTTATATCTAAAAGTCCATCTGTATAGTAGGAGTAGTTGTCATACAACAATTCTTTTAATTTATTTTGAAATTTTGCTTGGCTATGTGTCTGACTTTTGATGCTATTTGGTAAGCATCCAAAGATTTTTGTCCCACCGGTGGGCCCACAGACCTTTTGTGGGTAAGTGTGTGGTGCGTGTGGGGCCCCGAGCTATTGCAGTCTCCTTCCCTTTCCTTTGAAGGCTGCATTACCATTTCTGTTCCTCCCCTTCCCTATCCTTGCTCCCTCGTCCCTGCCCCCTCTTTTTCCTCTTAGTGGACTTCATGTCAACCTGGCTATCCTCCTGGCTTTTTTTTTGGTCTGTGCTATTGTTTAGTTTGCTGTTTCCATCTACTTTTCGGCTTTTTGGTCCCCTCGGGGTTTGATCTCCATTTCCAAAAATTTTCTGTTCACTGTGAGCCATTTGGGGATGAACTCCCTACCTCACTTCCATGGTGCAGGTTCCTCTCCCCCTCCCCTCCCCTTTCCCTTTGCAGCCAGGCCCCACTCCTGCTAGGTCACCAGCCATGTGGTGGGGCTGTTAAGTACCCACT
The DNA here is from genome assembly GCF_023864345.2 of Schistocerca serialis cubense. Taxonomy (NCBI): domain Eukaryota; kingdom Metazoa; phylum Arthropoda; class Insecta; order Orthoptera; family Acrididae; genus Schistocerca; species Schistocerca serialis. Next base: position 160,512,664 of record NC_064648.1, on the reverse strand, counting down.
TGGCTGAGCCCCCTGAAATCACAGGGATCACACTGCTAGTACCTGAGCTGTTAACACCTCATGTATGCCGAGGAGTCGATGGTCATCATTTTGGCCACCAGAACTTCCAGCAATGGCCGCCATGCAGGACGGCCCATGCTGTGGCTGGGTGGTGCCCATGGGGCGAACCCCTGATTGGAGTGACTGGTACTAGGGCTGATGCCTTGCACATGAAGTGACAAAAGCTTCACCATCCTGGCCATTCTGTGACTGTCTCTAAAAGTGGTAGCAGATGTGACACTCCTTCTTCTGATCCTTTGGGCTTCCCCTCCCTGGCCACACCCTGGGAGGAGGGTCAGGGTTTGTTTTATCCACCATGTGCAGCGAGGACCTCCAAACAATCGCATCGCTACCGGCGCTTTTATCCTGGCTTTCGGGGAGATGTCCTCCCAGAGAAGGTCAAGGTAATGGTGTATCGGTGTGATGTAAAACCTTATATTCCACCACCGATGAGATGTTTTAAATGCTTAAGGTTTGGACACATGTCTTCCCACTGCACCACTTATCCCATCTGTGGTGACTGTGGGTGCCCCCTCCATGACGGGACTGCCTGTGCTCCCCAACCAATGTGTGTAAATTGTAATGGACAGCATTCTCCACACTCGCTTACATGCCCTGTATTTATGAAAGAAAGAAGGATTCAAGAGTGCAGAACCTTAGATCAGCTCACCTACACTGAGGTTCATCAACAATATGACCGGCTCCATCCCATGTCTATGACCTCTACTTTTGTTTCAATTACATCCATACCCCCCTCTTCCCAACCCCACCCCATTTGCCCCATGCCTTCAGCCTCCTTCTCCTCCTCCTCCTCCTTCTCCCCCCTCTCCCACTGGACCTCCCCCCCCCCCCCCAGTACCCATGCCCACACCTTCGGGTGCTGCTCCCCCTCCCCCACTGGAGAAGTGCTCCCCTCCTTCGGCAGCCACCGGTACTGGAGCTCCCACCCAAGACTCCTCTTCCCGGCACCCCCCTGAAAGGCAATCTACTGCTCCACATCGGCAGTGTGATCCATGACCGGTGGGTGCCAAGATTGCCTGGTGTAATTCCGTGCCTGCCCTCGCTGAAGTCTGCCCTTCTCTTCCATCCCAAGAGAAGAAGCAGAAATGCAGGAACAAGGCCAAGGCCCCTCTGATACCCACTGAGGTGCAGCCTTCCCCTCCTACAGTCAATCAACCAACAGAGTCTGACCCCACCTATTTGGGTATTACCCGATCATTATCGGTGAGGGATAGCGACTTGGTGGCGTGACCGACTCCGGTCCATTCACTTCCAGTTTGGACTCTGACTTGAGAATCCTCCAGTGAAATTGTAATGGATATTTGCGTCACCTTCCATAGTTGCAGCCCCTTCTTTCCTTCTACTCTGCCACTTGTATTGCCCTCCAGGAGACCCATTCTGTCAATTCTTACTCATCTACCCTTCTTGGGTTCCACGCTTTCTGTCTGAACCGAATTGGCCCCTTGCGGGCTTCTGGTGGTGTTTGCACCTTGGTTTGCAAGAATATTTTTAGTAAATGGGTTCCCCTCCATACCACTCTGGAAGCCATTGCTGTCAGGGTCCATCTGGCCACTCCAATCACAATCTGTAATCTTTACCTCCCACCTGACAGGTCGTTCACATCCCATGCCCTCATCACCCTTCTTCAACAACTCCCTTCTCCTTTCCCGTTATTAGGGGACTTTAATGCCCACAACCCTCTTTGGTGTAATCGTACGACTACTGCCCTGGGCAGGAAAGTTGAAACTGTTCTGGCAGGGCTTGACTTCTGTTTACTAAACACAGGTGCTTCCACACACTTTAGTGTGGCACACGGCACTTTCTCAACCATTGACCTCTCCATCTGCAGTCCCGTTCCTCTTCCTTCCATTCAGTGGGGCGTCCACAATGACGTATGTGACAGCGACCATTACCCGATTGTTTTGACCTTCCTTCAGTGTCTCTCGCTCCGTCACCCTCCCAGGTGGGCCCTATCTAAGGCTGATTTGGGTGCCTTTTCCTCTGCTCCCATCCCCCCAGTATTGCCACAGGACAGTGTTGATGAATCTACTGAGACCTTGACTGTCTCCATCCTTTCAGCAGCTGTTTCAGGCATCCCTTCTTCTTCAGGTTCCCCCCACCGGAAGATGGTCCCTTTGTGGACTCCAGAAATTGCTGCAGCCATAAAAGACTGCTGCCGTGCTCTTCAACACTTCAAGCGGCACCCTTCTACTGCTCTTCTTCTGATCTTTAAATGACTCCATGCCCGGACCCACTACCTAATCAAATTTCAGAAATGGATTTGCCGGGAATGACACGTAGCTGCCATAGGACCCCACACCCCCTCTTCACAAGTCTGGGTGAAAAGCTGGCGAATTTTTGGCCACCGTCCTCCCACCAGGGTTGTGGGAATTTCTGTGCATGGTGTTGACCTTTCCAATCCAGACTCTGTGGCAGAAAATTTCGCTCGACACTTTGTTCAAGCTTCGGCATCAGCTCAGTATCCGCCCACGTTCCTTCTCCTGACGTCAGAACGACTGCCTTTGTCTTTTCTTTCTCGCTGCCTGGAGCCATATAATGCCCCATTCAGTGAGTGGGAATTTGCCAGCGCCCTCGCCCTTTGTCCTGACATGGCTCCTGGACCGGATCGGATACATAACCAAATGCTCCAACACTTATCGGTGGCTGGCCACCGTCATATATTGACCCTCTTCAACCGTCTGTGGGGTGAGGGAGTATTTCCTACCCACTGGCAGGAATGCATTGTTGTTCCAGTGTTGAAGCCAGAGAAGCTGCCTCTTCAGTTAGATAACTACCGTCCAATTAGCCTTACGAACATCCTCTGCCAGCTCCTTGAATGCATGGTGACTTGGCGGCTGTTTTGGATCCTTGAATCCTGCAATCTTTTGTCATCGATTTAAAGTGGTTTTTGCTGTGGCCACTCTATGGTGGATAACTTGGTCCAACTGGAGTCTGCTATCTGGTTGGCTTTTGCCCATTGACAACACCTCCTTGCAGTCTTCTTTGATCTGCATAAAGCCCATGACACCACCTGGCGCCACCACATGCCACCACACTTCATGAATGGGGCCTTCCTGGCACTCTGCCTCTTTTTATACGTAACTTTCTTTCTTGTTGCTCTTTTTGGGTCCAAGTTGGCTCCTCCTACAGCTCTCATCATCGGGAAGAAAATGGGGTTCCACAGGGTTCTGTGCTGAGTGTCCCTCTCTTTCTCATAGACATTAATGGTCTCGTGAAAGCTGTTGGGTCAACAGTGTCCCCCTCTTTGTATGCTGACGATTTTTGTATCTACCTCGCCTCCTCCGTAATGGGTGCTGCAGAATGCCATCTACAGGGGGGCAATCTGTCTGGACCACTCATGGGCTCTCTCCCATGGCTTTCAGTTCTCAGCGGCCAAGACTTGTGTCATGCATTTCTGCCATTGCCGTACAGTCCATCCCCATCCAGAACTGTTCTGCAATGGCTAGCCCCTTGAGGTGGTGGACACCCATCGCTTCTTGGGTCTGGTCTTTGATGCCCGGTTGACATGGCTCCCTCAACTTCAGCAGCTGAAGAGGATGTGCTGGTCCCATCTCAATGTTCTTAGATTTCTGTGCAATACCACCTAGGGTGCAGACTGCTCTATTCTCCTGTGATTGTATCAAGCATTGGTCCAGTCTTGTTTAGACTATGGAAGTCCTATCTATAGTTCTGAGTTGACTTCGACACTTCTGATACTAGACCCCACCCATCACTATGGGGTCCGACTTGTGACTGGTGCCTTCTGGACTAGCCCCGTACTTAGCCTTCTTGCAGAGGCGGGGATTCTGCCACTGCAAGTTTTGCGCCAGCAACAGCTGATATCTTATGCGCTTCGCATTCACTGTACCCCAAAGCACCCTAATTATGGTCTCCTTTATCCAGACATGGAGATCACCCTGCCGCAGCGGTGTACCATAGCTGTCAGCATTCAGTCACTCTTTTCTGAGCTCCAGCAATTGCCTTTGCTACCTCTCTTCTCCGCTCACGCACATACCCCTCCTTGGCATGTCTCTCAGCCCCAACTCTGTCTTGGTCTCTCAATCGATTCAAAAGATTCTGTCCCTCTGATGGCTCTTCGCCACCAGTTCTGTCTCCTCAGTTCCTTTCAGGGTTCAGAAGTGATCTATGCTGATGGCTCCATGGTTTCTGGTCGCACTGCTTACAGCTATGCCTGACACACAGAACTTCGCTCCTTGCCAGATGGCTGTAGTGTTTATACTGCAGAATTGGTAGCCATCTTGCATGCACTGGACCATATCTGCTCCCGCTCAGGACTATCCTTCATTATCTGTAGTAACTCACTGAGCGGTTTGCACGTTATCGGCCAGTGCTTCCCTCTCTGCCCGGTGGTCATCACTATCCAGGACTCCCTTTCTCTCCTCGTTCAATGTGGATGATCGGTGGCTTTCATTTGGAGCCCAGGCCATATTGAGATTCCTGGTGATTGATGGGCTAAATTAGCTACCAGGCCATCTCTCGCTATTGGCATTGCTCGGCATTACATCATCAGGTTTTGGGCCTTTGGAATGCTGAATGGAGCACTCTTTCTTTGCCAAACAAGCTCAGGGCAATTAAGTATTCTACAACTCCATGGCAGTCATCCTTGCAGGCCTCTCATAAGGCCTCTGTCATCCTCTGCCGGCTCCACAGTGGCCATACTTTTTTGACTCGCGGTTATCTCCTCCGGCGTGAGGACCCCATCTCTGTCATTGTGGATCAATGTTGACTGTGGCTCACATGTTATTGGACTGCACCAACTTAGCCACCCTACGATGGACTTTCAGCTTTCCAGACTCACTGCCCCAGCGTTGTACGACGATGCCTCAGCAGAGGATCTCATTTTACGTTTTATTCTTGATGGGGTTTTTTATCACTTTCTTTAAGGGAGGGGCCTTCCACCTTATTGGTGAGTGGAGGGGATGGCAGGCTTTCATGCTCCCCCCTTCACACTGGCTGGATTGGCTTCAACTGAGCTTGGTGGTTCACCCTGGCCCTCTGGCTTCCTACTCCTTTCTTCATAGGGTCTGTTATGTTCTGAGCATCTCTCTTCTCCTGTGCTTCTTCGTTCATGCCCCTGTCATTAGTCACATTCTTTCCCTCACCTCGTCTTCTATCCTATTCCTTCCTTCCCTGTACATAGTTTATCATTTTATGGATGTTGTAGTTCCCTCTTTTCATGTGGGATTTTATCAGTTTTAGTTAAGCCTTTCTCCTAGTGTTGTAGCTACGCACATTTCTATTGCATTAGGAACACACACGCACACACACACACACACACACACACACACACACTCAACGGTGTCCAAAATTGAAGCAACAAACGGAAATTTCAGAAGGTTGCATTTATTTTGCCACAAAGCAGTATAAATAGGATAAATAGGTAGCAATAAAGTAGAAACAATGTAATTAATACAAGATGTAAACAACTCAAACATGCATAAATTTAGACAAAATGGTCTTTGTGTTTTTCCAACTTCATGGATTTGCACACACATTCCGATAACTGGTTGATGTGCTCAGTATGGGGTGTGACCACCTCTGATAGCAATACAGGCCTGACAATGACAGAGCATGCTGTGAATGATGTCATCAGTCTCATGGTGAGGCAACAGTGGCCATTCTTTCTGCAGAGTGGCTCAATCTTGGAGAGAGCTGAAACAATGCAAGCCATCTCCCAAGTACATCCCAGACACGCTCTGTAAGATTAAAATCAAGAGAGTGAGGAGGCCACGCCATGCGTGCTATATCTTCAGTTTCCAAGAAAACATGGACTCACAGCACCTTGGAACACCACAATCGAGGTCCCTAGATCTCATCACAATACCTGACAGCAGTTAAACCTTGCGGATTGACCCGTAAAAGTTCATGAAGAAGGACGTGAGTGGTAAACGTAATCCCTGCCCACACCACTAGGCATCCTCCATGATATTGGTCTCTTTCCAAAATGTTTGGGCCCTAAAATCATGTTCCATGTTCTCTCCAGATGCGAATCTATTGAGAATCAATTTCCAGACAAATTCGGGACTCATCTGTGAAAACAACATTGGCTCACTATTCAGCCATCTATGTGGCATGTTGATGACTTCACTTTAGATGTTCCCTTCTGTGAGGATGCATCAAAGGTAGACATACAGCAGTTCTCTGAAAGTAAAGGCCACTCTGTCGAAGCATTCTGCACACTGTTTGCCTCAATACAACACGTCCAGTACATCCCCCAGGGGGTCAATAACTCTTTTGTGGATATGTGCGTGGTGAGCACGGAACCCCGAGCTAGTGCAGCTCTTTCCTTTCTGGGCTGCATACCTTCCTTTTCCACATCCTTCGCCATCCCCCATCCTCCTCCCATCGCCTCCGCCTCTTCTCTTCCCTTCCCCTTCTCCCACTCTGGGATTATGTTTTGTGCCTACATCTGGAGAAGGACGCTTGTAATTGTAAGACAGTCTCTCTTCTTTGCTTTCTATGGTGGAAAGTCTCTGTTCTTCCTTTGTCCTTCTCCTTTCCTTGCCTCTTCTCTTTATCCTTTCCTCTGCTGTGGTGTTTGAAACCTCTCTTCCTTCCTTTCCTTTTCTTTGTCCCTTCCTTTCTCTTTTTTTCCTCCTGTGTGTGTCTGAAGGCCAACCCACGCATTCTCACGTGTAGCCGGTGACGGGGTAACGCGTAATTCCCCACCCCGGGTAGACAGGTAGGACACGTACATACCCCCTGGTAACTGACAGGCCCAGGGAGGCGTGATTCCCGAGCTAGTACCTTCCAATCGTGCCGATTGGTCCCTCCATCCATTTCTCGGGAGGTGTGACCTGAGGTGTGAACAATCACCTAAGGCGGGAGGGCCCTCAGAGAGAGCCCTCACAAGGAAGGAGAGCGCCATCGAAGGCGTCAGTAATCATGGGGGATACTTCCACATTGGTTTCCTCTACATCTACAATATCTGCTCACAAGCGAAAGTTAAATGAGTCTCAGCCACAGACAATTCTTCCATCAATGCCATAGTTCCTTGTTGTTTCTCTGTCGGACAAAGGTCAAGACTTATCCACAGTCAACCCTTTCATTATTCAGAAGGGTGTCGACGCAATTGCAGGTCCTGTAAAGTCTTTTTACTGATTACGAAATCGCACCTTGTTAGAAACAGTCAGTGCCCTCCAGGCACAAAACTTGCTGCGAACTTCACTGCTCCACACCTTCCCTGTCCAGGTGGAGGCACACTGCACTTTAAATTCATCACACGGGATGGCTTATACATGCTCCCTCAACAGACTGTCCGACGAGGAAATTAAAAACTACCCATCTGACCAGGGGGTAATGGCTGTTCATAGTCATGAAAAGGGTTGACAAGGACTTGGTTCCAACCCATACTATCTTCTTGACATTTGACAGAGTTCAACTTCCATCAAACATGAAAGCGCAGTATGAGATAATTTCAGTTTGCCCTTACATCCCCAACCCTACACAATGCTATCGGTGTAAACGGTTCAGTCATAGCCGCCAGTCGTGTTCCAATCTGGCCAAATGTGTTACATGTGGCAAGGGTGCCCATGAGGGTGCTTGTCCACCTCCATCCCCTCGTTGCATCAACTGTATGGGTGACCACGCTGCTTCCTCTGGAGTTTGCCCCATTTTCAAAGATGAACGGCTTATTCAGGAAATCAGAGTGAAGGAAAAGGTGTCTACATTTGCTGCTCGTAAGTTATTCGCCAGTCGAAAGCCCACTGTGCCTCCAGCAGGTAAATATAGCACTGTCCTTGCATCTGCTCGGCCTACTAAGGAGGCAGCAACACAGACTTGTGATCTGACCTTTAGTGCCACAGTCGTCAGATCGTCCAGCGCAAAGATCACTTGTTCACTCTAAGCAGATTTAACAAAGTCTTTGTTTGCAAGTTCTGCCATGGTAGGTACGATAGGCAATAATGTCTCTATCAACAAAACTATCAAGTCCAGGAACAGTAGGTACTCCTGAACCTCCACGTACAATGGCTACAGTGAGCCAACCATTACCATGTGAGAAACTGTCGTTAATGTCAATACTAAAATTAAGTCTACAACCACAGAAAACACACCCTTCATCGGCTTCTGCTAAACCACGAGCCCCAAAATCAGCTGACACCCAGACTTCCAAAAAAGAGCCTACGTACCCCAACAACACATCCATTGATTCCTCTCTCATCTCAACGTCGTGTTTCCAAGAAGGCTCATAAGAAACCAAGTTCCTCTCCTTCTCCGCCACGGCATGTCTCATTACAGCACCACCTGGCAGTAACCACCCTCAGCAGTCACTGAGTTGAGAGCAATTGTGGTGAGATTCTTCCCTTTGCTGTCCACCCTATGTCAATTATCCATTGGAATATCCACGGCATTAGAGCCAATCAGTATGAATTGTTGATCCTCTTACGATCCTACTCACCGGTCATCTTCTGTCTTCAGGAAACAGAGCTGCATCCCTATTTTGTTTCCTTCATTTTCAGTCAGTCCTCTGTTGATGGCAGTCCAGCACGTGGGGGACTTAAGATTCTTCACCATGATACTGCCCATTATCACCAAATCCCCTTAAACAGTTCCTTCCAAGCTGTAGCTGTCCATTTTTCCCTTTCTGGATACACCTTCTCTCTTTGTACCATATACATTCCATCTTCCACACCGATGGCAAGAGCTTGTCTCCTTGTTCAGCTCCTGCCCCCCTATTTGTTGGTTGGGGACTTCAATACCCACCACTCGCTTTGGGGATCTCTGAGTCCTTGTCCATGAGGCTCCCTATTGATTGATGTCTTACACCAAGTGGATCTTGTTTGCCTCAATACTGGGGAACCTACGTTTTTGTCAGCCTCCACAACGACTTTCTCTCATTTGGACCTTTTGGTCAGTACTGTTCAGCTAGCTCGGCGCTTTGAATGGTTCGCTCTTGCTGATACACACTCGAGTGACCATTTTCCATGTGTCTTTCGATTGCAGGCATAACGGCCATCTATGCACCTGAGACGCTGGAAGTTTGCCCAAGCTGATTGGACACTTTTTCCGTCTCTAGCGACATTCGATGACCGTCATGTTCCCAGCGTCGATGATCAGATCACTCACCTTACAGAAGTTACTCTTACAGCCGCAAAACGTTCAATTCCTCACACCTCCGATTTGCCCCGGTGCACCCCAGTTCCTTGATGGAACAAGGCGTGCCATGAAAAAATACATGAGTGGCAATGTGCTCTTCACCTTTTCCGCCACTTTGGTCAACTGTATCCGCTATAAGCAATAACGTGCACGAGGCCATCGTGTCATCCGCGATAGCAAGGAGGCAAGCTGGGACTTCTTTACTAGCTCTTTTAACACCTTCACTCCCTCTTCAGAAGTTTGGAGTCGGATTCGACAGTTATCTGGCGCGCCTAGTTTCTTCTTAATCTCTCGGCTCACTTTCATGCATGATACCTTAGTGGACCCCGTTGCAATTTCTAACTCATTGGGTCACCACTTTGCTGAGATTTCGAGCTCTTCAAATTACCCGCCAGCCTTCTCCCGAACAAACGTGCAGCAGAAGTGCGACCTCTTGCTTTCTCCTCTCACAATAGCGAAAGGTATAATACTGTTTTCTCCATGCGGGAACACCAACACGCACTCTCTTCTTCTCGCTCCTCTGCCCCAGGACCAGACGGTGTGCACGTCCAAACGTGCAAGGAGGCAAGCTGGGACTTCTTTACTAGCTCTTTTAACACCTTCACTCCCTCTTCAGAAGTTTGGAGTCGGATTCGACAGTTATCTGGCGCGCCTAGTTTCTTCTTAATCTCTCGGCTCACTTTCATGCATGATACCTTAGTGGACCCCGTTGCAATTTCTAACTCATTGGGTCACCACTTTGCTGAGATTTCGAGCTCTTCAAATTACCCGCCAGCCTTCTCCCGAACAAACGTGCAGCAGAAGTGCGACCTCTTGCTTTCTCCTCTCACAATAGCGAAAGCTATAATACTGTTTTCTCCATGCGGGAACACCAACACGCACTCTCTTCTTCTCGCTCCTCTGCCCCAGGACCAGACGGTGTGCACGTCCAAACGTTGCTGCATTTATCATACCATAGTCTGTGTTACCTCCTTCGCCTTTATAATCGAATTTAGATCGACATTACTTTTCCCAGACGATGGTGGGAAGCTATTGTCGTTCCTCTTCCGAAACCTGGAAAGGACAAACATCTCCCCTCAAGCTATCGCCCCATTTCTCTCACAAGTAGTGTATGTAAGGTTTTGGAGCGTAAGGTGAATTGCTGTTTAGCCTGGTGGCTGGAGTCCTGAAGCCTTTAAACACCTGCCCCATGCGGTTTCCGAAAGCATCGTTCTGCAGTTGACCATCTTGTTGCTCTCTCCACTTATATCACTAACAATTTTCTCAGGAAACGCCAAATGGTAGCAAAAATTTTTGATCTGGAGATAGCATACGATACCTGTCGGAGGACAGGCGTCCTCCGCACACTGTTCTCTTGGGGCTTTCGCGGTCGGTTTCCCCTTTTTATTCGTGAATTTATGGCAGAGCGCACATTTAAAGTACAGGTGAACACTACTCTCTCCTGTACTTTCTCCCAAGAAAACGGGGTACCCGAGGGCTCCATGCTAAGTGTTGTACTGTTAGCCATCCAATTATGGATTGTTTCCTTCCCGATGTCTCGGGTTCCCTCTTTGTGGACGATTTTGTGATCTGCTACAGCTCTAAACGGACCAGCCTTCTTGACCGACGTCTCGAAGGATCTCTCCATCACCTCCACTCATGCAGCATCGAAACCGGCTTCTGCTATTCTCCCAGTAAGACCGTTTGTGTCACTTTTTGGACTCATATGGAGTTTCTTCCAACTTCCCTACATCTAGGCCCTGTCGACCTTCCGTTTGCGGACGTCACTAAATTCTTGGGACTTTTGTTTGTAAGAAAACTGTGCTGGTCCTCCCACCTTTCCTATCTTTCTGCTCGCTGTCTGCGATCCATCAACACCCTCCGTGTTCTGAATAGTACCTCCTGGGGAGTGGACTGACTGGTCCTTCTCCGCCTATATCGCGCCTTAGTGCGCTCGAAATTGGACTATGGAAGCATAGTTTACTCCTCTGCTCGGCCGTCTATTCTTTGGTATTTTGACTCTGTCCACCATTGTGGATTGCGTTTAGCGTCTGGAGCTTTTTACACCAGCCCTGTGGACAGCCTTTATGCTGAGACTGCTGATCCTCCACTGTCCAATTGGCGAGCTGTCCTTCTGAGTCGTTATGCTAGCCATCTGTCTTCCATGCCTGCTAATCTGGCCCATGATCTTTTTTTCGATGCGTCATTGGATTTAGGGTCTGTAGGCCACCATGCCTTTTTACTACCACCGGGAGTCTGCTTCCATCAACTGCTACATTCCCTTTCCTTCCACTTTCCTAAAACTTTCTTGACAACTGGGGTTACAGCACCACTTTGGCTCTGCCCCTGACCTGCCTGCTCCGTGACCTCTGTCAGCTTCCCAAGGATGGTACCCCTTCTCTTGTTTATCGTCGGGCACTTGCTGCTCTATGCACACAAATCAAGGATGCCACATTTATTTACACTGATGGCTCAAAACACCATTTGGTGTTGGGAGTGCCTATATTGTTGGTGACACCCCTAATCGATTTTGGCTTTCCGACCAGTGTTCGATTTTTACTGCAGAGCTATATGCTGTTCTCCAGGCTGTCCAATACATCCGTTGCCATCAGCAGATACAATGTATTATATGCTCAGAATCGCTCAGCTCTCTCCTCAGTCTCCAAGCTCTCTACCCTGTTTACCTTCTGATCCACCGAATTTAGGACTGGCTCCACTTTGGGTGGTGTCTCTGTGGCATTCCTCTGGATCCCAGGGCATGTTGGTATCCGTGGAAACGAGGCGGACGATATAGCGGCCAAGGCTGCAGTCTCCCTTCTTCAGCCTACTGTTCACATGGTTCCCTTTGCCAATCTACAGAGTGTTTTATGTCGTCGTGTTGCTCTTTTATGGCATGTACATTTGTCTACACTTCCCAATAATAAATTGTGTGACATGAATGCTCTTCCCTGTGCTTGGACCTCTTCCTCCCAAACTCATCATTGGCAGAAGGTAATTTTAACTAGACTCTGGATAAGGCACTGTGTTTTTAGCCACAGACATCTTTTAAGTGGCAGCCCTCCCCCGCTTTGTCACCATTGCTCTCAACTGTGAACGGTGAGACATCTTTTATTTGAGTGCCCCTATTTTATTCCGCTACGCGCCCATTTACAGCTGTCGCCTGATACATCTTCCATTTTAGCAGATGACACCCGCTCAGCCGATCGCGTCCTCGAGTTTATTAATGTCAGTGAGATGACATCAGTCATTTGAAGCTCTTTTTCAGGACAACAACCCCCCTTCTATGTTGGGTTTCTAAGCTTTCCTTCTGTTTTTTAGTTTCTCCACTTTTTGAATTTCGCTCCCATTGCTGCTGATTTCCATTTTTTTTTTTACCTTTCCGTAAGTCACAGACCGGGCGCTAATGACCATAGCAATTCTGCGCCCTAAAACCATAACAAAAAAAGGTCCAGTAGATACTGCAAGTGCGCATGCCAGTTGCCATGCAGTACTAAGGCAGTACTGTCGTGTCCTTACAGCCTCTCTTCTGAAGTCACACGGGATCGGCCTTGACCTGGTCTTCGAGGCACGATTTTGGTCTTTCTAAACTGTCACCACATCCAGGAAACAACAGAACAATTCACATTAAGCCATTGGGCCAAAGCAACCTGCAACTGTTCTGCCTTCTTTCTTTCTATGGCCCTCCACTGCAGAGTGTCTGGTAGGCATGTTCTCCATGCTATACTCCACCATCTGTGACTATGTACAGTGATGGTGGATGTGGGACTACATGGAAAACACTACCCCCTTTCATAGGTGTCCTGATGTCATTGTTGGCAGGATTGTCAATTGACTGGAATATCATCTTCTGTGCAGAACACGATTGTACTGTAGTGGGAACTTCTGCCACTGAATGTAACAGCAACACCAAATGAAGCAGAAAGGGGTAGAAGGGACCATATTAAGACTCATCCGAGCTTTCCAAGTGATTTATTGTTTCCAACTACAGTGCCCCCGTTACCCTCGATCTGCCTCACTGGGTAATGCGAAATGGCTTGGCACAGCATGGCTGCCTCAACAACTCGTGCACGCACTGCTGTGACTTGGCCTTGTACAGCAGCGGAGTTGCATCGACGTCAGGATGCTGGCAGTCGACTCAGCCATCTGCATCTCTGATGTCTCAGCACCACTCGGTGTGAGCCACAGGTGGTCAGCTGTGTGCGTCTCACCAGCATGGCTGAGATCGCGGTGCCAAGTGCCCACGATCCAGCGTCTGAATCTATGGCTCTCACCTCACGATGCCTCCGGCATGAGTTGGAAGCCCGAACAACTGCCTGCGGTAGGGAGCCTTGGAGTGGCCCACTGTTGGCTGTCTATGGACCCTGCATTAGCCTCAGAGGGTTGAACCAGCGACCCACCATGGACTAGAATGCTGGGCCCCATCTGCTGCTGCATGTGGCTGGTGGTGTGACATGTCCTGCCATCCAGGAGAGCTGCCACACTTGAAAGAATCTAGTTAGAAACCTACACCTATTTATATGCAGCTGTGTGCCTGTGCACCTCTGTTTTGCCATACGTGCCACTTCGCATCATGTACTCCTAACATGCTAGGTTGGCCAGTGGGTGCCTTCTGCCTGTGATTTGTGATATGCAAAACCACTACGTATAATCTTTCAGAAATTTGATGGCCCTGTGGGCTCTATTCTACTTCGCAACTGTTGGTATGCATAACTCACTGCAATGTGGCCCGTACCTGGCTGTAACTTTTGCTCAGAATATTACACAAAACTAACTTTCCCTATCTTCAACTGTGGTGCTACTACAGTACAGATATCTGGTTGAGGTTTGTATGATTATATGGTGAATTAGACACTGGACGAGGAAATAGTAGATTGTTGGTTTAATTTTGGACACCTGTGTGTGTGTATGTGTGTGTGTGTGTGTGTGTGTGTGTGAGAGAGAGAGAGAGAGAGAGAGAGAGAGGGCGTGCCCACACACTGGGTTCCAGCTGCTTGTGTGCAAAGATACATTTTTCTTAATGATGAATAACACCAAAATGCTATGCCATATGAAAACATGGCACATTAATCTAATTTACATGTGCTTATAGCCAAAATTAACAATAATTCTGAGAGAATAAGTAGCTAAACTCAAACATATCAGTAGATCATTAATGCCTTTCTTCCGATTCAATCTCTTATCAATGCATAAACCCAAAAATTTGGAATATTCCGCCATACCTACAGACTTATCTTCAAACTCTGTATGTATTAATGATCATATACTATTAACTATACATAACTGTATATACTGAGTTGCAGATAGGCACAACAAAAACTGTCAAACAAGTAAGCTTTCAGCCAAAAGGCCTTCATTGGAAAAATGCATGTGCTCAATCTCTGGCTGCCAAGACCAGGTCTAGCCAGAGTCTGTGGTCATGTGTGTGCATGCATGTGTTTTGTCTGGTTCCGATGATAGAAGCATCTGAAAACTAAGCTGCCTCCACTCCAGGTTAAAGGAATGTTTGAGTTGATTGGCTGTCAAAGTAATTTGACATTCAAATGTAAATTATGATAGCATAGGAGGGCAACCATACTCGCAAGTTACAGGTTGAAATTTCTAAACATGTGCCCACAGACACTTTAGCTTTCCAAATTCCATTACTTCTATCAGCCTTGTGACTGGTTTGATGTGGACTGCCATGACTTCCTCTCCTATGTAAATCTCTTCATCTCAGAGTAGCATTTGGAACCTACATCCTCAATTTTCTGGATGTATCCAGTCTCTGTCTTCATTTACAACTCCTTCTAGTACCATGGAAGTCATTACTTCATGTCTTAAAAATGTCCTATCATCCTGTCCCTTCTCGTTATCAGTGTTTTCCACATATTCCTGTCCAATTCTGTGGAGAACCTCCTCATTCCTAACCTTGAGAGCCCACTTAATTTTCAACATATGTCTGTAGCATCACATCTCATATGCTTGGACTCTCTTCTGTTCCAGTTTTCCCACATTCCATGTTTCACTACCATGTGATGCTGTACTCAGACGTACATTCTCAGAAATTTCTTCCTCAAGCTAAGGTCTATGTGTGATACTTGTAGACTCTTCTTGGCCAGGAATGCCCTTTCTGCCATTCCTAGTCTGCTTTTGATGTCCTCCTTGCAATGTCCATCATTGGTCAGTTTACTCCCTAGGTAGCAGAATTCCTTAACTTCATCTACTTCATGACCATCAGTGCTAATGTTTCTTGTTGTTGTCATTTCTGCTACTTCTCATTACTTTTGTCTTTCTTTGATTTACTCTCAGTCCATATTCTGTACTCATTAGGTTGTTCATCTCATTCAGCAGATCATGTAATTGTCCCTCACTTTCACTCAGGATAGCAATGTCATTAGCGAACTGTATCATTCATAGCCTTTCACCTTGAATTTTAATTCCACTTCCAAAACTTTCTTTTACTTCCATCATTGGTTCTTCAGTGTAGAGACTGAACAGCAGAGGCTAAAGACTACATCCCTGTCTTACACCCCTTTAAATGCAAGCACTTCATTCTTGGTCATCCATTCTTATTGTTCCCTCTTCTCTCTTGTACATTACCCATTCCTCCCTGTAGCTTACTCCTGTTTTCCTCAGTGTTTCAATCATCTTTACCATTTGACATTCTCAGATGCTTTTTCCAGGTCCACAAATCCTATGAACGTGTCTTTATTTTTTTGTTTAGTCTTGCTTCCTTTATCAACTGCAATGTCAGAATTTCCTCTCTTGTGCCTTTACCTTTTCTAAAGCCAAACTGATGGTCATCTAGCACGTCCTGAATTTTCTTTTCCATTCTTCTGTATGTCATTCTTGTCAGCAACTTGGATGCATGAGCTGATAAACTGATTGTGCGATAATTCTCGCACTTATCAGCTCTCACAGTCTTTGGAATTGTGTGGATGGTATTTTTCTGAAAGTCAGATGGTACCCGGCCAGACTCATATATTCTACACACCAAAGTGAATAGTTGCTTTGTTACCACTTCCCCCAATGATTTTAGACGTTTCGATGCGATGTTATCTGTCTCTTCTACCTTATTTAATCTTAAGTCCTCCAAAGGTCTCTTAAATTCCGATTCTAATACTGGACCCCCTATCTCTTCTATATCGACTCCTGTCTTTCTTTCCATCACATTAGACAAATCTTCCCCCTAATAGAAGCTTTCAATGTATTCTTTCCACCTATCTGCTCTCTCCTCTGCGTTTAACATTCGAATTCCCATTACACTCTTAATGTTACCACCCTTGCTTTTAATGTCAGCGAAGGTTGTTTTGACTTCCCTGTATGCTGAGTCCGTCCTTCTGACAATCATTTCTTATTCAATTTCTTCACATTTTTCATGCAGCCATTTCATCTTAGCTTCCTGGCACTTCCTATTTATTTCATTTCTCAGCAACTTGTATTTCTGTGTTCCTGGGTTTCCTGGAACATCTTTGTACTTTGTCCTTCTATTGATCAACTGAAGTATGTCTTCGATTATCCCTGGTTTCTTTGCGGCTACCTTCTTTGCACCTATGTTTATCTATCCAATTTCCTTGATGGCTTTTTAGAGATGTCCATTCCCCTTCAACTCTACTGCCTCCTGAGCTATTTCTTATTGGCTTAGAGAACTTCAAATGTGTCTCATCATTCCTTAGTACTTCCATATTCCACTTCTTTGCATACTGATTCTTCCTGCCTAATCTCTTGAACTTCAGTCTACTCTTCATCACTACTATATTGTGATCTCAGTCTATATCTGCTCCTGGGTGCACCTTACAAGCCAGTATCTGATTTCAGAATCTCTGTCTAACCATGATTTAATCTAACTGTATTCTTCCCGTATCACCCGACCTTTTCAAAGTACGACTCTGCCTCTTACGATTCTTGAAAAGAGTATTTGCTATTAGTAGCTGAAATTTATTACAGAACAGTCCTTCTCCTCCATCATTCTTTTCCCAAGCCCATATTCTCCTTTAACCTTTTTTTTCTACTCCTTGCCCTACAACTTCATTCCAGTCCCCCATGACTATTAGATTTTCATCTTGATTTATGTACTGTATTATCCTTTCAAAATCCTCTTATACTTTCTCTATCTCTCCATCTTCAGCTTGCAATCTAAGCATGTATACCTAATTTATCATTGTCATCATTGATTTGCTGTCAATTCTGATAAGAACAACCCTATCACTGAACTGTTGACAGTAACATGCTCTCTGCTGTACCTTCCTGTTCATAACTCCCATTATACTATATTCTGCTGCTGTTGATATTACTCATCTGACCAGAAATACTTGTCTTCTTTCCATTTCACTTCACTGACCCTTACTATATCTAGATTGAGCCTTTGTATTTCCCTATTCAGATTTTCTAGTTTCCCTAGTTTCAAGCTTCTTGCATTCCACACCTCAACTCATAGAATGTTATCCTTCCGTTGATTATTCAATCTTTTTCTCTTGATCACCTCTCCTGTGGCAGTCCTCTCCTAGAGATCCAAATGGGGGGGGTCTTCCAGAATCTTTCGCCAATGGAGAGATCATCATGACACTTTTTCAATTACAGGCCACATGCCCTGTGAATAACATTACATGTCTTTAATGCAGTGGTTTCCCTTGCCTTCTGCATCTCACACCGTTGATCATTGCTGATTTTTCTGCCTTTAGGGGCAGTTTCCCACCCCAAGGACAAGAGACTGCCCTGAACCTCTGACCACTCCTCCGCTCTCTTTGACAAGGCTGTTGGTCAGCAGAAAGAGGGTGATTTCTTATGCCAGAAGTCTTCGGCCACCAATGGTGGCTACTAATCAAAATTTAAGCAGTGGTGGGATTTGAACCTGAGACCGAAGTCTTTTGATTACTAATCAAAGATGCTACTCCTAGGCCACAGGGTAGTCATGTTATGTGTGTAGAAATTGGTTTGTAAATGTAGCCACCACTTTCGATATCCCCCTCCCCCCTGGGTCCAATGCTCTTTGGCAGGTTTGTGCTCGGTGACCACAGGGCCCCAGCCTCTGCAGCATTTTTTCTCTTCCATGCTGCATGTCTGACCTCTTGCTACTCTTTTTTCCCCTCCCTTAGGGAATATGTTTGAACTGTTTTTGGAGATGTATTGTGCATTTTTGGTTGTTCATATCACAATACTCTCCACTGTTTTTTGTTCCTTTTATTCTTCCTTTGTTCACCTTCCCCAATCCTTCCTTCACTTTAGCATTTGAGGTTCCTCTTCTTCTTCCTCCCTGTGCACTCCTGAAGGGTGACCCACATACCTGACATTTAACAGGTGACTAGGTAACGTGTAATTCCCAGCCCCAGGTCGACAGGTAGGGTTTGCACGTACCCCCTGGTACAAGCCAGGCCCAGGAAGGGGTGACTGCCTGAGCTGCTACCTTCCAAATTGCCAATTGGTCCCTCTGCTAGGAGTGACCTGAGGTGTGAACAGTTACTAAGGTGGGTGCACACCCTTCTGAAGGGGACCTCCAGTTGGAAGAAGTGCGGCATCAGAGGTGCTGGCAATCATGGGGGATTTTCTCACAACGAGCCAGTCCATCTTCACAGTCAATGGCTGTGAAACAAACAGAATGAGGCTTACAATTCAGAGGCCCTCCTTGCTGCACCATGGCTCCTTGTGGTTTTACATACTGAAGACTACCTGTCCTTCACTATGGTAAATCAGTTCATTATTCAGAAAGGTGTTGATGCAATTTCTGGACCTGTGAAATCCTGCTCTCGTTTGCACAATGGAACTTTGCTTTTTGAGACTACTTCTGATTCTCAAGCACAACAACTGCTTGCAGCCTCACTCCTCCGTGGCTATCCTGTTCATGTCAAAGCCCATTGAACGCTGAATTCTTATGGTGTTATTTACACTAGGTTCCTCGATGGTCTGACCGAGGCAGAAACCAAAATGTACCTCTCTGGTCAGGGTGTCATCACAGTCCAGCAGGTGATGAAAAAAGTAAATGCCTCCTTCATGCCCTCATACGCACTTTCTCACTTTCGATAGAGTGGTTCTTCCATCAAAGATCAAAGCAGGTTGTGAAGTTTTCAGAGGCAGATCCTATATTCTGAACCTGATGCACTGCTGCCAGTGTCATCATTACAACCACACTCGAGAGTCCTGTCGACACCCAGTCAAATGTGTAAACAGTGGTAGGGACGCTCATGAGGGTGACTGTCTGCCTCTTTCTCCCCATCATATCAACTGCAATAGCAACCATGCTGCCTCCTCTCATGATTGTCCCATGTATCTCAATGAGCGGGCTGTCCAGGAGATCCGGGTCAAAGAAAAAGTGCCTTACCCAGTTGCTTGCAAGTTGTTGGCTAGTCAGAAACTCTGCATTCTACCACTTGATATGTGCAGTTCTACTCTTGCTACTTCTTGATCCATAAAGGACATGGCCGTGCAGAGATGTGACCTCAAATTCAGCGTCGCAGTTGGGAGATGACCCAGCATCATGGTAGCATCCCCACCTCCTCCTCCAGCTGTGCAACCCGGCACCAAATTTTCACCTCATGGGGCGAAGTCATCAGCTACACAATCGGCAGGCTGGAAAGGACAGAAGGTATACTTCTGTGATGACTTCCTACATCCCTCCAACCAACCAACATCTGAGTCTTCTTCTGCCAACCAAAAAGGCTCCAAGAGGTCAAACAAAGGCAAACAATCTTCTTCTTCGTCAACTCGAAGATCCTCTGCGATGGTATCACCACAAGATACCCTCACCCAGCCAACCTCTGTGTGCACCACCAACCGTTTGTCCACCCTGGACTCTGCAGGCCAACAAAAGGAGAATGCCAATGCTTCTGTATACCTCATAGAGCTGGATCCTCCTGCCTCTGTGCCCTGTAGCAACGCATCTTTGAAGACTGGCACTCGGCAGCCCCCAAGGTGACACCCCTCCATCTTTTCTTTGTCATGACCCACCTCCAAAGGAACGTTTGTGGTGTTTGATCCAACAAAGAGGATTTATGGTTGCTCTTAGAAACGCAGTGCCCACTTGTTCTCCGCCTTTAGGAAACAGATCTGCATCCTCATGACCACTTTGAGCTCTTGCATCTCATGGGGAACTCATACTACTCATACAGGATGATTACCCATCTTCAAGCTATCACAGTTCGCCTTTTCCTTCCTCACTTGACCTTTTCCCTTTGTACCATTTACATCCCTCTGTCATTCAATATCACCAGAGCAGATTTCCTCCAGCTTATTGGACAGTTACCTCGCCACTTTCCGCTGCTCGGTGAATTTAATTCACACCGTCCCCTCTGCAGTTCCCCAAGAACCTGTTCAAGAGTGCCCTCTTGGCTGCCCTTCTCAATAAACTTAAACTCATATGCCTTAACACAGGAGCACCCACATTCCTTTCAGACTCCACTCACACTTATTCCCATTTGCACCTATCCTTCTGCACTCCTCAGCTTGCTCATTGTCTTGAGTGGTCTGTTCTGACACATATTTGAGTAACCATTCACTGTGTGCTATCTGTTTGCTGACTCCTACCCCACATATGTGCACACCCAAGTGGCAGCTTACTAAGGCTGACTGGAGGCCTTACTGCTCTGTGGCGAATTTCAGTGTACAACAGTTCCCCAGTTGTGATGATGAGGTAGAACATCTTACAAATATTATCTTTACTGCCACAGAATGTTCCATTCATCACATTTCCTCTGTATCACGCCATGTCCCAGTCCCTTGATGGATTAAACATGCCACGACGCAGTTCGCACGGGGAGATGTGATCTCCACTTTTTTAATGTCATCCTACGATGGTAAACTGCATTCGTTACAAACAGTTGCGTGCACAGTGTCATCATATTCTTTGGGATAGCAAAAAAGCTAGCTGGATTTCATGCACTCGCTCTTTTAACAGTTCCACTCCCTCTTCCATTGTATGGACCAACCTTCAATGGCTCTTTGGGACCAAGATCCATTCCCCAATTTCCAGCCTGTCAGTAGCAGAGGATGTCATCATGGACCCTATTGTTATCTTCAACAATTTGGGCTGCAATTTTGTGGAGATTTCGAGCTCCTCCCACTATCACCTTGCATTCCTCGTTTGGAAACGAGCAGAGAAAGCTCAGGTGATACCCTTCTCATCACAAAATCGTGACTGCTAAAATGCTGCCTTTATTATGGGGAGCTAGATCATGCAACTACACCTACCAATTCGTGGGATATAGCAGGAGAAACCATGGAGTTAGTGACCACATTCAATTATCTCGGTTGCCAGACCTCTGCTGATGGCGACTGCAGCCATGAAATCTGGAGACGCCTCTTGCTCGGTAGGCAGGCGATGTCAAACCTTGACAAGGTTATAGGGACCAGAGATATAACACTAGCAACAAAGATACGTATTGTGAGGGCTATGGTCTTTCCAGTTGTGATGTATGGATGTGAGACCTGGACCATTAGAAAGGACGAACGGCGAAGAATTGACTCCTTCGAACTGTGGTGTTAGAGGAAACTTCTTTGAGTTCCATGGACTGCAAGGAGAAACAACAGATCAATACTGGAGCAAATAAAACCAGATTTCTCACTGGATGGTCTAATGTTAAAACAAAAGCTAATCTCCTTTGCACACACAAGGTGAAGGCAAGCCTCCCTGGGAAAACATTAATGCTGGGAAAGATTGAAGGAACAAGAAGAAGAGGACATCAGAGGATGAGATGGATTGATGGCATCACAGAAGCAATATGTTACAACCTGGAAGGTCTATGGGAGAAAGTGTAAGACAGGAAAAAGTGGCGTGATTTGGTTCATGGGGTCACGAAGAGTTGGAACCGACTAAACGAATAGAGAGAGAGAGAGAGATCATGGTCTCACTTCATCCCGATCCTCTGCCCCAGGGCCAGATGCCATCCACATTCAGATGTTGCAGCACCTGGTGGCCAAGCACTTTCTGCTTAACATGTACAACTTCATCTGGGCAAAGGGCACGTTTCACAGATGCTGGTGTCAGGCCACTGTCATACCCATACCTAAGCGCAGTAAGGACACACACTTCCCTTCTAGCTACTGCCCCATTTCTCTCACCAGCTGTGTTTGCAAGGTGATAAAAAAATAATAATGCAAGGTGATAAAAGTGTGATTCATGCCTGATTGGTATAGTGGCTCAAGCCTCACAATTTACTAACCACTTCACAGTGTGGATTTAGAGCATGCCATTCTGCAGATGTCCATCTCGTCACTTTGTCCACCCACGTCATGAATGGTTTTCTGCGGAAATCCCAGACTGTGGCCATGTTTTTCGATTTGTAGAAAGCCCACGACACCTGATGGAGGACTGGTGTCCTCTGTGCACTACACGTGGGGCTTCCACGGCTGGCTGCCCCATTTCCTTCAGGAATTTTCAAAAGACCGAGTTTTCAAGGCATGTGTCGGTTCTGCCTTCACAGACACCTTTCTCCAGGAAAACGGTGTTCCTTGGTGTTCTGTCCTGAGTGTCATCCTCTTTGCTATCGCCATTAACTCTATAATGGCCTCTCTCCCACTGCAGATCTCGGGCTCCCATTTTGTTGACAATTTTGCCATCTATTACACTTCTTCAGGACCCATTTCATTGAGCGGTGTCTTCAGCAATGTCTCGATCGTCTTTACTCGTGTAGCACCGACATTGGCTTTAGTTTTTCCACTAACAAAACCGTTTGTACGAATTTCTGGCGGTGCAGTTGGTTTCTTCCACTGCCTTTACATCTTGGGCCTGTTGCTCTCCCGTTCGCTGAAACTACGAAATTCCTGGGGCTCATGCTCAATAGGAAAATTTCTGGCATCTCACTGTACGTAGTCCCTCAATGTCCTGTGTGTCCTCAGCGGTACTTCCTGGGGAGCAGATCGAACCACTCTCCTCCATTTGTACCACTCCCTTGTCTGTTTGAAACTGGACTATTGGTGTTTCATTTATGCATCTACACATGCAGCTCACTTATGCTGTCTCAATACTATCCACCATCACGGCATCCATTTGACCACTGGCGCCTTTTACACTAGCCCAGTCGAGTGTCTGTATGCAGAATGTGCTGAACTACTGCCGTGGCTTTCTCCTCAGCAGATATGCATGCCACTTATCTGCCATGCTTGGCCACCCATCCTATTCCTCTTTCTTCGATGACTCCTTTGATCGCCAGCACATGGCACGTTCCTCTTCTTTGTTACCTCCTGAAGTTTGCTTTTGGGTCTTACTCTGGCTGCTTAACTTCACGCTACCAGTAACTTTCACGAAGGGTGTAACCCCTGCACCACCTTGGCTTCATGTGGCAGCCTGTGTTCACCTTGGCCTTCATTTACTTCCTAACGACACTATTCCAGCCTCGCTCTATTGCCTTCAGTTTCACAACCTTCGTATGGAACTTTGTGATAGTACTTTTGTGTACACTGATGGCTTTCTGGCTGACAGTGGGGTTGGAGGTGGTTGTCCTGAGCAAGTTTATGTGATCTAATGTTGGTATTCATGAACTTGGTAACTATATGTATGTAAAGTATTTTCCACTCCATTGGTTGCCAGGTACAGCAACCATTACAAGTTATTTAAAAAAGAAAACAGTGTTGTTTGCAAAGTAATGGTTATTAAATAATTCATTTCACCCTTGCATGGCTTTATCAAATTATGTAGTATTCTCGAAAGAAGCATTCATCAATAAATATGCAAATAGGGTGTGAACGATAAACACACCAGCATCTGCTGACATCTGAGGATATTGCTGCATTCAAGGTCCACACCCTGGCTCATACACTTTTTGACAAATGCAAATTTGCAGAATAGTACATAACCTGATGATGCCCCAAAAGGTCTGATACATAGTATTAAATGATCACTATTTTGCAACCAAGACTGTTTTATTTTTTAACTATGTGTTTTTATCTACATGTCAAAGTTTGTGTGTTTGGTGCACATAGTAAATGCTAGAATCTCAATAAAATTGCACACTGAAAGCAATTTACATAGTAGCTGCTGTGGAGTCAAAGAGTTGCTTATTCCTACATAAACTGATTATACATAATCAGCATCATACATAACATCAACAGGGTATACTTGAAGTGCAGGAGGCTTCAAAAGGAATTGGATAAAGTAGTTAAAACAACTAGACTGTTTATGAAATCATGGCATTGAATTATATACTTGACAAAAAGCATATATCATGATTCTGATTTCAGTCCAACACTATAGCAGGTAAAAGCAACATTCTTAAAGTTCAGCTTCATCATCACTACACTTTTCACTACCTCCCTGCATCCACATACTCCTGCCACCATGGCACAGCCCCAACGGTCTCAAAGTAATTTTTGGCATTATCCTTGGCTCTCTTCAAATTTACAGCTGAATTAGTTCCATGTTGCTGTAAAGTGTCTTTCATACCAGGTGTTAATGAACTGTGGCTCATGTGTGTTTGGAAACACCACTGAGGATTTTGTCCCAAAATAAAATTACCATGGACACAGCATGCCACAATGTCTACATTTGCAACAAGATTAATTGGGTTGAGCAGAACACCAAGCTTACTTGCCATCATGCCGAGAGCATTTGTGGCAACTGTTCATGCTCTCATAAGATGACAGACCTGCAGTGGAGCCCAAGACCTACATAAGACTGGAAGATGACTGGTTGACGATTGACAATGCCAATGAATGTGAACATTGAAATGTAGGTTATGGTGACACACTGAACATATCATAATGTCACTAGTGTGCTATAGAAATAGGATAATCCGCCATCACAACTAATCATTTCAAGCTAAGGGCATGGATGGCTTCTCACAAGTTTTTAACTAATGGGGCTCCAGATTGTTACTGATGTGAGGAAAGAAGCTCAGAGTGAACACATTTTGTACACATTTAAGGGATGACTGCTGAAAAGGAGCTAACGATTTTTCTGGTACCTGCAGCAATCTACGTCTACATCTACATGGATACTCTGCAAATCACATTTAAGTGCCTGGCAGAGGGTTCATCTTACCAACTTCACAATTCTCTATTAGTCCAATCTCGTATAGCATGCAGAAAGAACGAACACCTGTATCTTTCCGTTCAAGCTCTG
Source organism: Schistocerca serialis cubense (assembly GCF_023864345.2). Taxonomy (NCBI): domain Eukaryota; kingdom Metazoa; phylum Arthropoda; class Insecta; order Orthoptera; family Acrididae; genus Schistocerca; species Schistocerca serialis. The sequence continues at coordinate 160,487,502 of NC_064648.1, read as the reverse complement.
ATTTCCCTTATTTTAATGAGGTGATCATTTTTCCTTATGTAGGTCTGTATCAACAAGATATTTTCGCATTTGGAGGAGAAATTTGGCGATTGTAATTTCGTGAGAAGATTCCATCTCAACGAAAAAATACTTTCTTTTAATGAAGTCCAGCCCAAATCCAGTGTCATTTCAGCGACACACTCTCCCACATTTCGTGATAGTAAAAACTTTGCTGCCCTTCTTTGAACTATGTTGATGTACTCTGTCAGTCCTATCTGGTAAAGATCCCACACTGTGCAGCAGTATTCTAAAAGAGGACAGACAAGGATAGTGTAGGCAGTCTCCTTAATAGATCTGTTACATTTTCTGAGTGTCCTGCCAATAAAGTTCAGTCTTTGGTTAGCCTTCCCCACAACATTTTCTGTGCTTTACTTCCAATTTAAGTTGTTTGTAATTGTAATTCCTTGGCAGTTAGTTGAATTCGTGGTCTCTAGATTTGACTGATTTATCGTGCAACTGAAGTTTGATTAATTCCTTTTAGCACTCATGTGGATGACCTCACACTTTTTGTTATTTAGGGTCAACTGCCAATTTTCGCAACATTCTTATAGCTTTTCTAATCACTTTCCCATTTGTTTTGATCTTCTAATGACTTTATTAGTCCATGAACGGCAGCATCTGGAAGTAACCTAAGACGGCTTCCCAGATTGTCTCCCAAATCCTTTATATAGGTAAGGAGCAGCAAAAGGTCTATAACAGTACTTCGGGGAATGCCAGAAATCACTTCTGTTTTACTCGATGACTTTCTGCCAGTTACTACGAACTGTTACCTCTCTGACAGGAAATTTACAATTTAAGTCACCGTTTTATCGCCTGCTTTTGTATTTTCTTAACTTCTTCTTACGTTTTAAAATGTTTGTAGGCTGCAGAGCAGCGTAATAAGCTGCTGCCACCCTGCCCCCTTTGGGGAGAATCGAAATTAAGCAAAGAAAAAAAAAAAAATCTGCAGTTGAAATACTAGAGATATTCGAGCATATGGCTTCTTGCTAGAGATGAACCTTTTTTTATGTTTGTTTGGATTATTAATTTCAGAAGCATTATAGACAGAAAAGTGGAGGTAATGGACTTGTATCACTATTGAAATAAGCCCTTCATATTATATGACGACATGCACATTCAGCATCAGTTACGGTTGGTCAAACACAGCTGTGACTCTGAATGTATTGTATTAATAAGAAGCAACATTGCCTTTGTCTCCTGAAATATCAAGTAACCTAACAAATGTGTTTGATTTTGCCTCCAATATGACAGTTTTGGTTAATACTCCACATGCCTACAGGACTTTGCAATGTTAGCACAGCAGAACTCAGACATCTCTATAAGTGTAATGAAATGAAAACAGTAGCATTAAGTCATACGAATGTCTCACTTTTGTTCCGATGCAGTTCACGACTCGGGAGAAAAGTTTTACACCTGGTGTTCTACATGGCAACTTCACACACAAGAACTTTTTGCCGACACTACTACCACCTACATAAGTAAGCTTTTGCTGTATTACTTTCAAGTAATGCGCTTAAACTATTCCTGATTTAACTGGAAGATCTGTACTTCCCACTTTCATATCAACAGCCTCAAAATGCATATTCTAACATGTGGAAAATGAGATTTTCATTATTCACTCACTGTATTTAACATTTATCATTCCTTTAAAACCGCACAACTTCAATAAAATGCAGTTCAATCACTCATCTGCACAATTATTTCATAAGTATGGCACTTTTAAACTGCAAATCCTCTAAGGGCTATCTTGAATCTTCACGAGTCTCTCTCAACAACCTTGATGTGGATAGATACATACAGCAACCAGTAATCAGAGTCGGAACTGCACTTGCAAAATCACAAGGATTATTAAATATTTTTGCTGTCACTAACTACAAGCAATATAATTGACAGAGTAGATTGCTAATATTTGCTGTAATGAAAGCCACTCAATGGGGTATATTTCACATTTGCAAGAACGATCTCACTTAAGTAATTAAGTTCATCGAAACACTTAGAAACTAATCTCTCATCTGACGAAGACAGTCTAAAGACGCAGTGGCAATTTCTCCAGATCTGTTGACAACGATATTTTGAGTTATCACTTTACTGAGTGACTGAAATGTAGTTCCTGTGAACATAAAAATATGTTAGAATTCATTTTCTAAACATGTACTATTACGGTACTGTATGGCTACTTACATATTAATTACACTATTAATATTTTCACAGTTGTTTCTTTAATACAAAATTAAAGCCAACGGAAGAAAAAACGTAAAACATACTTACTAAAGAGAGGTTTGTTGAGGTGCAATTTTCTGTGTGGACAGATGTAACTTTTTCATAGGGTGGTAAGTCGCAGAAATCACAAGAGTCACAGGGGTAGCCTCATGGAGGTCTCCTTATACCTCCATGGGTAGCCTTCATCTCAAGCTAGGTGAGGAGAACCCTACGTCATAGTGACATAAACGTAATTGTACGTCATCGTGACGTAATTAACCTAAATCGATTACATGAGTGCGTATATCGATCTTTGCGGTTGTACCGCCAACGTCAAAGCTAAATGTAAATACATGCGTACAAATGAAGGGACAGGAGTTATCTGTTACGCTCATCCCAGTTGAATTAATTATTAAGCTGTAATCCCACAATTTGGGATGGTATTATGTGTTTCAGGAAGATAATGAACGTCTGAACGAAGGAACCATATCGAAAAAAAAAAAACGCTCTTTGTCAATTTTTTTTTTTTAAATCCGATGAATCGTGCATAAATCGTGTGGATAGAAACGTGAAATAATTAATTATTAAGCTGCAATCCAAAGGATGTGGGATGTTATTGTGTGTTTCATGAACATAATGAATATCTGAATGAAGGAATCAGAAGCATAACGAAAGTGTCTAGGTATTTTTAGAACGATTAATCGTGCATAAATCATGTGGAGAAAAACGTGAAATAGGGAGAAATTAAAGTGTTTCGTATTTTTATAAAAGCCAATGAATTGTACATAATTCATGTGGACAGAAACGTTAAACTGAGGTTCGGAGTAATTCCGAATGTTGCTGGAAATATTAAACCATCTAGTTCCACTTAATTTTGCCTTCATGTTGTAAATCAACTAAGAACAATTAACAGTGCAGATTCAAGACGCACACAACAGTCTATAGGGCAACTCGTGAAACTCATGACGACGCGTGGCTACGTCACGTTGACGTAGGGCTCTCCTCACCTAGCGTGAAATGTATGCTAGCCGAGTCACAGAAGTGGTAGAGTGCGGAGGGAGGCCCCCCTTAACTGCGACAATCACAGTTAAGAATAACAGATACTGAAATGTAGCATTCACAGAACTCACTGATATCGGAAAATCGAAGTTGAACCCATCACTATTCGTTAGCGTTACCGTACCCTCAAAAATCATGTTATAACCAATAACTATTCGTTAGCGTTACCGTACCCTCAAAAATCATGTTAGAACCCATAACTATTCATTAGCGTTACTGTACCCTCAAAAATCATGTTAGAACCCATAACTATTCATTAGCGTTACTGTACCCTCAAAAATCATGTTAGAACCCATAACTATTCATTAGCGTTACTGTACCCTCAAAAAGCATGTTAGAACCCATCACTATTCATTAGCGTTGGCGTACCCTCAAAAATAATTTTATGTCTCAAATATCGTATTTAACACTAATTCTTATGGCACAGAAAGCTTGTTGGCAATCCGAGCCTTTCAAAAATTCATGATATAAAAGACTAGCTGAAAACTGTTAGTTCTTCTAAAGCAACAGCTATTTTTTTTTTTTTTTTTTACTTTATTGTTATTTTAAAACCTGTACAATTCAGGTAGGCTGGCAGCGGCACACTACGCCGCTCTTCAGCCATAGCGTTTTACAAGAGTATAAAACATGGTGAATGACAATGAACAAAGTGACGGGCAAAAGAGAGAGGTCACAGAGACATAAAAAACACGGAGTCGTTCACATGTGATGATAACAACACTGAAAACACGTTGGCACGGCGCACAAAACACTGGTGAGTCCGACGGCACAAGTGAACGTAGGAGTGGGACGGCGGACACCAAAAACACTATATGACGTCACACACACGAAGCACAAAAGGCGACGATCTCCGGCGCGCGAATGTTCACTATACGCGTGCGAGTCCGGGGACCTGCCAAGAGAGGAGGAGGAGGAAGGGGAGTGGGAGAGCGAGAGGGGAGAGCAGAGATGCCACGGGCAGGGGAGATAGGGGGAGGGAGGAAGGGGGAGAGGAAGCCCGGGGGAAGGAAGATGGAAAAAGAAGGGAAGAGAAGAGAAGGGAGGGAGGGTGCCGAAAGGAAAGGACACGGGAAGTGGGGGGTGGGGCAGGGTCAAAGTTGATAGGAGGGGTAGATGGAGGGGACGAGGACATCATCAGGGAGAGGGAGCCGGCGGAAGCCACCTTGGGAGAGGGCATGGAGCGTGGAGGGATGGAGACCGGGTGGGACGTGCGAATACAGGCGCGGCAGCGGGCGGGGGTGGGAGAGGAGTGGGGAAACGAGCGGGTGAGGAGGATCAAGTTTACGTGAGGTGTACAGGATACGTATCCTTTCAAGGAAAAGGAGGAGGTGGGGGAAGGGGATGAGATCATACAGGATCCGCGTGGGGGAGGGGAGACGGATGCGAGAGGCAAGGCGGAGAGCATGGCGTTCAAGGATTTGGAGGGATTTATAGAAGGTAGGGGGGGCGGAGATCCACGCTGGATGGGCGTAACAAAGGATAGGGCGGATGAGGGATTTATAGGTGTGGAGGATTGTGGAGGGGTCCAGACCCCACGTGCGGCCGGAAAGGAGCTTGAGGAGACGGAGTCGGGAACGTGCCTTGGCTTGGATTGTCTGGAGATGGGGAGTCCAGGAGAGGCGACGGTCGAGGGTGACGCCAAGGTACTTAGGGGTGGGAGTGAGGGCGATAGGACGGCCATAGATGGTGAGATAGAAATCAAGGAGGCGGAAGGAAGGGGTGGTTTTGCCTACAATGATCGCCTGGGTTTTGGAGGGATTGACCTTGAGCAACCACTGGTTGCACCAAGCGGTGAACCGGTCAAGATGGGATTGGAGAAGGCGTTGGGAGCGTTGCAGGGTGGGGGCAAGGGCGAGGAAGGCGGTGTCATCGGCAAACTGGAGGAGGTGGACGGGGGGCGACGGCGGCGGCATGTCCGCCGTGTACAAAAGGTACAGAAGGGGGGAGAGGACGGAGCCTTGGGGCACACCGGCGGAGGGGAAAAAGGTGTAGGAATCGGTGTTATGGATGGTGACATAGGAAGGACGGCGGGAGAGAAAGGAACTGATCAGACGGACGTAGTTAATGGGAAGGGCAAAGGTTTGGAGCTTGAAGAGGAGACCGGAATGCCAGACACGGTCATAAGCGCGTTCGAGGTCAAGGGAGAGGAAGATGGCGGAGCGACGGGAATTAAGCTGTTCGGAAAGGAGATGAGTGAGGTGAAGGAGAAGATCGTCGGAAGAGAAGGATGGCCGAAAGCCACACTGGGTGACGGGAAGGAGGCGGTGCTGGCGGAGATGCTGGTGGATGCGGCGGGTGAGGATAGATTCCAGGACCTTGCTGAAGACCGAGGTAAGGCTGATGGGACGGTAGGAGGAGACGGCGGACGGCGGTTTGCCAGGTTTAAGGAACATGAGGATACGGGAGGTTTTCCACAGGCCGGGGTAGTAACCGGTGGACAGGACTACATTGTAGAGCCTGGCCAGGGTGGAGAGGAAAGAGACAGGAGCTTCACGAAGGTGACGGTAGGTGGCACGATCGTGACCAGGAGCGGTGTTGCGTTTTGTGCGGAGTGTATCAATGAGATCCTGTGTAGTGATAGGGGCATTGAGTTCCGTGTGTGTAATGTTGTCCAAGTACTGGAAGCCAGGAGCGAGGGGAGGGGAAGAGGTGTCAGTTCGATCGCGGGTATCTGGGAAGAGGGAGTAATCGAACTGCGGATCATCGGGGACGGAAAATACATCGGAGAGGTAGGAGGCAAAGTGATTGGCCTTACTAATTGAGTCAGGGAAAGGGTGATCATCATGGAGAAGAGGATAATAGGGGGAGGTTTTAGTTCCGGTAAGGCGATGGAAGGCCGACCAGAACTTGGACGAGTTGATTGGTAGGGTTGCATTTAAACGGGTGCATGTCTGTCGCCAGTCCCGGCGTTTCTTAGCCGCGAGCAAATTACGAACGTGTCGCTGGAGTTGCCGGTGGCGTCGTAGTGTGTCCGGGTCACGCGTGCGGAGGAAGGCACGGTAGAGACGACGGGATTCACGGAGGAGGAGAACGGCCTGTGGGGGTAAGGGAGGACGGTGGGGGTGGATGGCGACAGTAGGAACGTGGGCCTCCACGGCCTCAGACAAGGTCCGCTGGAGAAAGGAGGCGGCATGGGTGACATCGTCAGGGTGGTGGTAGGTGAGAGGGTGGCTATCGACCTGGGTGGAAAGGGTATCCCGGTAGGCATTCCAGTCGGCTCGGGAATAGTCGTGGACATACTTAGGGGGAGGGTCAGTACGAGGGTCGGGGCGAGGGCGACGACCGTCTGAAACGGTGAGGAGGACAGGGAGATGGTCGCTACCAATAGGCTCCAGGACATCCACCGTGATACGGCCAAGGAGGTTGGGGGAGGAGAGGATAACATCAGGAGTGGAGTTGGATTCAGGACGGGTATGCCGGGGGATGGGGACGAGGTCACCTTGAAGGGTGGAGAGGAACCGATGCCATCGCCGTAACTGGGCAGCGGAACGACTATGGATGTTGAGGTCGGCGGCGATCACGTAGGAGGAAAAGGTACGATCGACGTGGGAGAGGAAGTCGAAGGGAATAGGAGCGTTGGGGCGGACATAGATGGTGGCGCAGGTAACGGTAAGGCCGGGGAAGAAGAGACTAAGGATCAGGTGTTCGGTGGGGTCGGGAAGGAGAGGTTGGAGCCGAACGGGGATCTGGCGGTGGTGACCAATGGCAACTCCGCCACGCGCAATCGGGAGGGGATTATCGGAGCGGTGGAGGAGGTAGGGCGAAGTGTGGACTGTGTGTTGGGGTTGAAGGAAGGTTTCATTGAGGAGGAAGGCATCCACGCGGTGGGTGGCAAGGGTGTGCAGGAACAGGTTTTTGTTGGCGGGAAGGGAGCGTATGTTGTTGAAAAGGATACGTTGCTGTCGCGCCATGACTGGGATTTAAACGAGGGTGTCAAGACGGGAGAAGGTGAAATGGGCCTGGTTGTTGGAGTAGGTGGCGTACATCTTGAGTTGGAAGATGGAACGGGCAGCAAGGGAGATCTGCTGGAGGGTGTGAGGGCGCTGAAAGGGATGAACATTCTGGAGGACGATGGTGAGGAACCTGATGATGTCCTCAGCGGTGGGTGGGGGATGAAGGGAATTGCCAGGAGGGGTGGGGGCGTCCAGAGGACGGACAGGTACGGTGAGTTCAGGAGTGGTTGGAGGGGGTCGGGCTTTACACTTTTGGGAGTAGGTGGGATGAGGGAGATTGCAGGTATTACAGGAGGGAGGGGATTGGAGGTTAGGGCACTGCCGGAGGAAGTGCGCCTGCCGACAATGCGGGCAGGTGGGGGCCTCGCGGCACTCAGCTGTGGGGTGCGCATTATAGCGCAGACACCTCTGGCAGCGCAGGGATTGAGGAGGGGAACGGGAAGGGTCGACCTTGTACCGCTGGTGGAAGAGGAGGGCACCCTCCTTCAGGAGACGGTCAATGGAGGGGGCGTCCTCAGAGAAAACCCGCATAAGGCGGGTGGGGCCGGCCGAGTTGAAAATGCGGCGGACCGCCCGCACCTCCAGCGTGGGATGGGCCTGGAGCTCCGCCAACACCTCCTCCTCCGCGATCGACGGACTGAGCCGCGTGATCACGGCGGTGAGGGTCGGCGGGCGACGCGGGGGTTGGGGTTGGCGGGTAGGAGATGGAGAAGGAGCAGGGGTAAGGGAGGCGTTGGGACCAAAACGGGTGATGGGGAGACGGGAGAGGATATCAGTATGGAGGGTTGGGCTTGGGGGGGAGATGAGAACAGAATCTCGGCGAGGAGTGAGGAGGGAGATGGGGGCACCAGGGCAATGCTGGCGAAGGAAGAGGGTGAGGTTCCGGGCTTCAAGGAGAGAGGGATCAGGACGGGAGAGGAGGTAGCGGTAGGAGGAAGGGGGAGAGGAGGAGGATGAGGGGGCAGGGACAGGCGGGGAGACTTCCATGGCATCAGGGGTGGGGGAAGGAGGACGAGGTGCAGCCTTTTTGGAAGCAGAGGAAGCAGGGGTGCCACCGGGGCGCTTGACGGCGGTGGAGGAGGTGTGGGGGATGGGAACAACGGGAATGTGGCGGGGAGGGGCAGGTCCCGGGGCCGGAGTCGGCGCCGGAGATGGTGACGGTGACGGTGAAGGCGACGATGACGATGACGGCGGCAGTGGCGGCGGTGATGGCGAAGGTGACGGGGAGAGCTGGGCGTGGGCAGTGGCCCGACGGGCCACCACCCGAGCTGGAGCTGCAGTGACAGGCTGGGGGAGTGGGGGGAAGGGATCAGAACGAGAGGAGCGGGAGGAAGAAGCGGGAGAGGGGGCGACAAAGATAGAGGGTGAAGGGACAGTGAGGAGAGGTGGAATGGAAGGAGGGAGGTGGGACTGGGCACACCAAGTTATAGTGGTGGAGGCGGCGGAAGGGGAGGTATAGACAATGGCGGTGGTGGTAGTAGTGACAGTGGTGGTGGGGGCGGACATGACGGGAGAGAGAAACAAGAACGAACAGAACGAAGAGGAGAGGACAGAAACTGGGGACAGACAAAGACGAAGACGGATGAAGACGAAGACGGCCGTAGACCAGGGTCAGGACGGCGGCGATGGTGGCGACCAGGCGGCACCGGACGGCGGCGGCGGCGGCGGCGGGCACCGGCGGCGGCGGCGAGCACCGGCAGGCGGCGACCAGGCGACGGCGGCGGCGGCGGCGGCTGCAAGGACCGGAAGGCGGCGACCAAGCGGCGGCGGCGGCGGCGGCGGCGGCAAATAGACGACACGGCAGAGATCTTCCACGTCGAAGGCGCACCCTGAGAGTAGCCCAGGCAGTGAAACTCTTCGATGAAGAAGAGAGGGGATCCAACCCTCGAATGAGCAACAGCTTTTTTTTTTTTTTTTTTTTTTTCTTTATTGTAATTTGGACACCCCATACAAGGTGGGCTGGCAGCGGAACAGTGTACTCCGCTCTTCAGCCATAAGCAGTACAAGAAAAAAGAAAGGGAGACAGACAAGTAACAGAATGGCGGTTAAAAAACAGGAGATACAATAGTTAAAAAACATGAAGCCGTTCACACTTGACGAAACAAACAAGAAAAACCGTCGGCACTGGGCACAAGCACTGACGAGGTAGATGACACACGTGAACGAAGGAGCGTGGACGGCGAAAAGCACTGAGGCACAGACACGACGGCACAGACACTAATCCGAGGGCGATGATCTCCGGCGCGCGAAAGTTCACGATGCGTGTGCGAGTCCGGGGACCTGCCAAGAGAGGAGGAGGAGGAGGAGGAGGAGGAGGAGGAGGAGGAGGAGGAGGAGGGGGAGAGGGAAAGCGAGAGGGGAGAGCAGGGACGCCACGGGCTGGGGAAAGAGGGGGGAGAGAGGAAGGGGGAGGGGAAGCCCGGAAGAAGAGGGGTGGAGGGAGGGGTTGGGGGAAAAGGAGAGAGAAGGGAAGGGAAGAGAAAGGAGGGAGGGTGCCGCAGGGAAAGGACACCAGGAGGGAGGGGGGGCAGGGTCAAAGTTGATAGGAGGGGTAGATGGAGGGGACGAGGACATCATCAGGGAGAGGGAGCTGGCGGAAACCACCTTGGGAGAGGGTAAGGAGGGTGGAGAGATGGAGACCGGGTGGGACATGGGAGTACAGGCGCGGCAGCGGGCGGGGGTGGGAGAGGATCGGGGAGACGAGCGGGTGAGGAGGATCGAGTTTACGGGAGGTGTAGAGGATTCGTAGCCTTTCGAGGAAGAGGAGGAGGTGGGGGAAGGGGATAAGGTCATACAGGATCCGCGTGGGGGAAGGGAGACGGATGCGATAGGCAAGGCGGAGAGCATGGCGTTCAAGGATTTGGAGGGATTTATAAAAGGAAGGGGGGGGCGGAGATCCAGGCTGGATGGGCGTAACAGAGGATAGGGCGGATGAGGGACTTATAGGTGTGGAGGATGGTGGAGGGGTCCAAACCCCACGTTCGGCCGGAAAGGAGCTTGAGGAGACGGAGTCGGGAACGTGCCTTGGCTTGGATTGTCTGGAGATGGGGAGTCCAGGAGAGGCGACGGTCGAGGGTGACGCCAAGGTACTTAAGGGTGGGGGTGAGAGCGATGGGACGGCCATAAACGGTGAGATAGAAATCAAGGAGGCGGAAGGAGGGAGTGGTGTTGCCTACAATGATCGCCTGGGTTTTGGAAGGATTGACCTTGAGCAACCACTGGTTGCACCAAGCGGTGAACCGGTCAAGATGGGATTGGAGAAGGCGTTGGGAGCGTCGCAGGGTGGGGGCAAGGGCAAGGAAGGCGGTGTCATCGGCAAACTGGAGAAGGTGGACAGGGGGTGACGGCGACGGCATGTCCGCCGTGTACAACAAGTACAGAAGGGGGGATAGGACGGAGCCTTGGGGCACACCGGCGGAGGGGAAAAAGGTGTAGGAATCGGCGTTATGGATGGTGACATAGGAAGGACGGCGGGAGAGAAAGGAACCGATCAGACGAACGTAGTTAATGGGAAGGGCGAAGGTTTGGAGCTTGAAGAGGAGACCGGAATGCCATACGCGGTCATATGCGCGTTCGAGGTCAAGAGAGAGGAAGATTGCGGAGCGACGGGAATTGAGCTGTTCGGAAAGGAGATGAGTGAGGTGAAGGAGAAGATCGTCGGAAGAGAAGGACGGCCGAAAGCCACACTGGGTAATGGGGAGGAGGCGGTGCTGGCGGAGATGCTGGTGGATGCGGCGGGTGAGGATAGATTCCAGGACCTTGCTGAAGACCGAGGTAAGGCTGATGGGACGGTAGGAGGAGACGGCGGACGGCGGTTTGCCAGGTTTGAGGAACATGAGGATACGGGAGGTTTTCCACAGGTCGGGGTAGTAACCGGTGGACAGGACTACAGTGTAGAGCCTGGCCAGGGTGGAGAGAAAAGAGACAGGAGCTTCACGAAGGTGACGGTAGGTAACACGATCGTGACCAGGAGCGGTGTTGCGTTTGGTGCGGAGTGTATCGATGAGATCCTGTGTGGTGATGGGGGCATTAAGGTCCGTGTGTGGAATGTTGTCCAAGTACTGGAAACCAGGAGCGAGGGGAGGGACAGAGGTGTCAGTTCGATCGCGGATATCTGGGAAGAGGGAGTAATCGAACTGGGGATCATCAGGGATGGAAAACACATCGGACAGGTAGGAGGCAAAGTGATTGGCCTTACTAAGGGCGTCAGGGAAGGGGTGATCATCGTGGAGAAGAGGATAGTAGGGGGAGGGTTTAGTTCCGGTAAGGCGACGGAAGGCGGTCCAGAACTTGGACGAGTTTATAGGGAGGGTAGCATTTAAACGGGTGCATGTCTGTCGCCAGTCCCGGCGTTTCTTGGCCGCGAGCAAATTTCGAATGTGTCGCTGTAGTTGCCGGTGGCGTCGTAGGGTGTCCGGGTCACGCGTGCGGAGGAAGGCACGGTAGAGACGACGGGATTCACGGAGGAGGAGGACGGCCTGTGGTGGTAAGGTAGGACGGTGGGGGTGGACGGCAACAGTAGGGACGTGGGCCTCCACGGCCTCAGACAAGGTCTGCTGGAGAAAGGAGGCGGCATGGGTGACATCATCGGGACGGCGGTAGGCGAGAGGGTGGCTATCGACCTGAGTGGAGAGGGTATCCCGGTAGGCATTCCAGTTGGCACGGGAATAGTCATGGATGTACTTAGGGGGAGGGTCATGACGAGGGTCGGGGCGGGGGCGACGGCCGTCTGACACGGTGAGGAGGACAGGGAGATGGTCGCTACCAATAGGCTCCAGGACATCCACCGTAATGCGACCAAGGAGGTTGGGGGAGGAGAGGATAACATCGGGAGTGGAGTTGGATTCGGGACGGGTGTGCTGGGGGATGGGGATGAGGTCGCCTTGAAGGGAGGAGAGGAACCGATGCCACCGCCGTAACTGGGCAGCGGAGCGACTATGGATGTTGAGGTCGGCGGCGATCACATAGGAGGAGAAGGTACGGTCGATGTGGGAGAGGAAGTCGAAAGGAAGAGGGGCGTTGGGGCGGACATAGATGGTGGCACAGGTAATGGTAAGGCCGGGGAAGAAGAGACTAAGGATCAGGTGTTCGGTGGGGTCGGGAAGGAGAGGCTGGAGCCGAACGGGGATCTGGCGGCGGTGGCCAATGGCAACTCCGCCACGCGCAACTGGGAGGGGATTATCGGAGCGGTGGAGGAGATAGGGGGAGGTGTGGATGGAGTGGTGGGGTTGGAGGAAGGTTTCATTAAGGAGGAAGGCATCCACACGGTGGGTAGTAAGGGTGTGCAGGAAGAGGTTCTTGTTGGCGGGAAGGGAGCGGATATTGTTGAAAAGGATACGATGCTGTCGCGCCATTGGAAGGACTTAGACGAGGGTGTCAAGGCGGGAGAAGGTGAAATGGGCCTGGTTATTGGAAAAGGTGGCGTACATTTTAAGGTGGAATATGGAACGGGCGGCGAGGGAGATCTGTTGTAAGGTGTGGGGGCGCTGAAAGGGATGGACGTTTTGGAGGACAATGGTGAGGAACCTGATGATGTCCTCAGCAGTGGGGGGGGGGACGAAGGGAATTGCCAGGAGGGGTGGGGGCGTCCAGGGGACGGACAGGGACGGTGAGTTCAGGAGTGGTAGGAGGAGGTCGGGCTTTACATTTTTGGGAGTAGGTGGGGTGGGGGAGGCTGCAGGTATTACAGGAGGGAGGGGATTGGAGGTTGGGGCACTGCCGGAGGAAGTGCGCTTGCCGACAATGCGGGCAGGTGGGGGCCTCGCGGCACTCGGCTGTTGGATGTGCATTGTAGCGCAGACATCTCTGGCAGCGCAGGGATTGAGGGGGGGAACGGGAGGGGTCGACTTTGAACCGCTGATTGAAGAGGAGGGCACCCTCCTTCAGGAGACGGTCAATGGAGGGGGCGTCCTCAGAGAAAACCCGCATAAGGCGGGTGGGGCCGGTCGCGTTGAAAATGCGGCGGACTGCCCGCACCTCCAGGGTGGGATGGGCCTTCAGCTCCGCCAGCACCTCCTCCTCCGTGATCGACGGGCTAAGCCGAGTGATCACGGCGGTGAGGGTCGGCGGGCGACGTGGGGGTTGGGGTTGGCGGGTAGGAGATGGGGAGGGAGCAGGGGTGAGGGTGGCGTGAGGACCAAAACAGGTGATGGGGAGGCGGGAGAGGATGTCAGTATGGAGGGTGGGGCTGGGGGAGGAGATAAGAACAGAATCCCGTCTGGGAGTAAGGAGAGATATGGGGGCGCCAGGGAAATGTTGGCGGAGGAGGAGGGAGAGATTCCGGGCCTCGAGGAAGGAAGGATCGGGATGGGACAGGAGATATTTGTAGAGACCGGGTGGGGAGGAGGAGGAGGAGGGAGCGGGGCCTGGTGGGGAGACGTCCATGGCATTTTGGGGTGGGGAGGGGGGGCGGGGTGGAGCCTTTTTAGGAGCAGAGGAAGTGAAGGCGCCACTAGGGCGTTTGACAGCGGCAGATGGGCGGGTGGTGACATGAGGGACGGGAACGATGGGGAGGTGGCGGGAAGGGACAGGTCCCGGCACGGACGCAGCAGTCGGCGCCGGAGAGAGTGACTGTGACGGTGCAGGCGAATGTGGCAGTGATGGTGATGGTGACGATGACGGTAGTGGCGGTGATGGCGATGGCGACGGCGACGGCGACGGGGAGAGCTGGGCGTGGGCAGTGGCCCGACGGGCCACCACCCTAGCCGGAGCTGCAGTGACAGGCTGGGGGAGTGGGGGGAAAGGATCAGAACGAGAGGAAGAGGCGGGAGAGGGGGCGACAAAGAGCGAGGGCGAAGGGATAGAGAGGAGGGGAGGGATGGAAGGAGGGGGGTGGGACTGGGCACACCAAGTGATAGTGGTGGTGGCGGCGGAAGGGGACGTATACACGATGGCGGTGGTGGTAGTAGTGACGGTGGTGGTGGTGGGGGCGGACATGACGACAAGAAGAAGAAAGAAAAACACAGCACTAAAGGGACAGGACACACACTGGGAAACGACGGACGGCGACGGCGACGGCGACGGCGACGGCGACGGCGACGGCGACGGCGACGGCGAGAGGCAGGGACGCTGCTGCCGCGGACTGGGCCGGGGCGGCGGCGGCGGCGGCGGCGGCGGCTGCTGCTGCTGCTGCTGCTGGCAGGACTGCTGCTGGCTGGACTGCTGCTGGCACCGGAGGGCTGGCTGGCTGGCTGGCTGGCTGGCTGGCTGGCTGGCTGGCTGGCTGGCTGCGGGACCACCGCTGCAGGCCGGGACCGGGAACTGCTGCTGCTGCTGCTGCTGGCTGGCTGGCTGGCTGGCTGGCTGGCTGGCTGGCACCTGTAAACCCTAGCACTTCGATTAGCGCGAAAACGGCACTATCGAAGGGCGGTAACCTTTCGGTGTACCGCCGGAGATGGTGAGCAACAGCTATCGGGTGCCGAGCTATATACAACACGTTATGAATTACATGAAACGAGTATGAATAACATGGATCCTAAAAAGCACGATATCACGTTCGCTTATAGCATCTCTAAAACGATCAATAAATACAGAACATAAAGGTACGTCGTACTTCACTTGCTGTTGACTAAAACTGAAAAATGTGAAATACAATTAACCGCCCCTTAAGATTCCTATGAACGGTGTGGCTGTGCTATTCAGCTGTCGTATGACATCGCCAAGAGATGGCCCTGTGAGCACCCACCAGCCACCACATAAAGAGAGAGAGAGAGAGCAGACTTAACGTCTTGTGATGCTGTTGAAAAACGATTTTTAACGCTCCGAACTCTTACTGTCGTATAATTATTTGCAAGTACAAATACGGTAAACAGTGGTACACTTCTGCATGCCCTTTGCTGGTTCAGAGAACACAATTCAAAACTGATTGATTTCCGGTCTGCAGTGATAACTTTCGAATGAAATTTTCAGACAATCTTTGCATGCTAAATTTTGATTCAACTGAACGTATTGAATAATAGTTTGTAGTATCAGTGGTTGTTCAAAGACTTGTCAGTATTAGCAGTGTAAATTTTGTACGCTCTTAATATAACAACAGAAAGGAATACCACATTTTTAGTACCAGGTAGTCATACTATGGTTTCCATAGTTGGGCCTATGCGCATAATTAAAAGTATTCCACACTGAGTGTACAAAAAAATTCTCTACTTGGATTGAAGAGCATATTAATTTGATTTATTGATCTGTGGATATTAAGTGTCGTACATTGGTAATAACACATTTTAGATGTCGAATAAACATTTATTTAAGCACAGAAGAACAGTAAATGGCATAACACCATTGATAAAAATAGACTTTGAACAGAAGTCTGTTGCTAAGTCAGAACACTCAAAATTATTTGGTGTGTGAACTGATGAGATATTGAATTTGAAAAAACACATTGATGATCTGCTGAAACCGTTAGATTCAGCTTCTTATGCTATTAGGGATATTGCAAATTTTGGAGATAAACATATCAGTAAATTAGCCTACTAGGCCTATATTCCTTTACTGCTTGCATATGGCAACATATTTTGGGGTAATTCGTCATTAACAGAGAAAGTAATGAATGCACAAAAGTGTGTAATCAGAATAACAGCTGGAGCTCGCCCAAGATCACCTTGCAGACATTTATTTAAGGAACTTGGGATATTCACCATACCTTCGCAATACATATATTCATTTATGGAATTTGTGATTAATAATCCATCCCAATTCAAAAATAACAATGAAATGCATAGCTACAACACTAGAAGAAAGGATGATCTTCACTATTGTGGATTAAGTCTCACTTTGGCACAAGAGGGGTGAATTATGGTGCCACAAAAATCGTTGGTCATTTGCCAATTAGTATTAAAAGTCTGAGAGATAGCCAAACAACATTTAAAACCAAATTAAAAGAATTTCTGAATGACAACTACTTCTACTCAGTATATGACTTCTTAGATATGAAGTAATAAAACTAAAATTTAAAAAAAATTAATTAATTACTTTATGTAAAGGAAACTTATGTTAAAGTGACACATTCCACATCATTACGAAGTGTAGTATTCATGATCTATGGAACAAAGATTAATCGATGTATGTATGTATAGTTTGATACTAGGATGCAAGGGACTGATTTGAAATAACTTTGTGTTGGCACTTTGAACATGCACAACCACTGCAACAGCAACTGACAATTTGATTCTATACCCACAATTTTTAGTGATTTAGCCATAAAAACAACAGTGAAGTGTTTAACTGAACATGTTAAAACAAAATTTGCTAACATGTTAGCTACAGGTCATAGTAGTATTATACTGCAAAATTGTAAACAGTGATTTGATCATAGTGTTACGAAAGAAATTACAGCAGAAAAAGTTTATAAAGTAGACAGTGTTGATGGAAAATTAACTCTTTCTTAGACATATGCCTCCAACATTAAAGTTCTGGTCACATAAATTTTAAATACTGTTAATTATAATCAATGATTTTACAATAGTTACAAAGTATGTGATAATTAAATTTTTTGTATACTTGTCATGTCCTATATTACATGTACATTCACTGTACACCATGTAATCCTACAGGATCAAATAAAATTCAGTTAAATTCAACAATTTGAGTCTTGTTTTTGCCCACAACAAATAAAGAATTAAACTGTAGAGATGCAGGATAAAGGGTGGACTACTTCTGGAATTAAAGTATGTAGTGCTAGACAGTGAGAGTTCTACATAATTCAGATAATGGAGCAGTAGTCGAGGTTTCAAACCACATTACCTTCATTATTGGCTAATCCTCCACTCTGTCATCAAAAATGAAAAACTAGTGCATTATCCTTGAACAATAAAACACACCAAAATGAAGGCAATAAGTATTCAGAACATTATTGCACAAGAAACAAACCAAACTAGTAATTCAAATGAAACTGAGGCACCAGAATATGGCAACAGTTTCAAATCTTTCGCTATACCAGATTTAAAGATTACTTCCCCACAGTGGATGCATTCAGTAACAAACAATGGAATACAGATGATAGTGCAGACACTGCATGCAACACCAACATACATCAGTTTCAAAAATACAACCCAAATGGAGGTTTCAATACTCATTAGTTCAATAAAAAGTAGCAATTCTGACTACTATGACTGTGATTCCGGGAAGATATTAAAATCTTTTGCTGACAACAGAACTGATATTAAGCTATTTTTGTAATCAGTGAATGACTCGAAGCATAATTTCTATCAGACCGAAATATGCTGTAGTAATGCCCAGCCCAAAACTGAAGATAAGCATAACCAGCTCTTAATTGCAGACATATATCACTCATGGTAGTCTTTTCAAAAGTAATTGACAAGCTTGACTCCAGTTGGAAGGTAGTGGGTAGTACCTTGACCTATTAAAGGCTATTCACCAGGTCAACCATAAAATACCTTTGCAAAAGCTAATTGCTTATAATGTACAACAGAACAGAACTCTATGAAAAGAGTGAACAATATGCATTATTGAAGTTAGCCAATGCATTTTCAAGTACAGGTATGACCCTACCCACAATGAAGCTTAAATTTCAGCTAAAGAATCTCCTGTTATAAATCCCTTTTATGCATTAGAATAGCGTACTTACACGCCGAATAAAAAGTGCTTCAAAAATATGTAAATAGTGTTAAGCAGACCATTTTATTTGTAATTTAATCATTTTGTTAATCAATGACGCATTCAGAAGAATGTATTATTGTGCTATGCATCAAGAAGTGTAACCTGTATTTACAGATATGCAATGAATCATTCAATGTTGAATGAAAGGACGTTACAGAAGCATTCAATTGCACTTGTCTGCATGAGTTTGGCACAAGTGGCTAGATCCAGCAAATACAATATGATGACAATGACATCGCTACATACACATGACATGACATGAACAAAATAAATAAATAAATGACACAATAATGTCTCATTCCAAAATCAAAATGAAGCTAACAGGATTACTGTGGAAAATTTGGGTCTTAGGGCTGGGACAACCACAAAAGCACTGCATGACCCTAAAACAAAAATTACATTACAATATTGCTACACCAACAAAACCACAGGAATCAGACATTTCCCTTGACCTACATAGCTCAACTTCAGCTATCAGTACCAAAACACCTACATCTCTAAAACATGGAATTGGACATTTCTGTTCACCTATTAGCACAGCTCCAACTACTGATACCAAAAAACCAACACCTGCAACTCCTAAAAGTGGAACCAAAACCCCAACAACTCAGAAACCCAAACACCTCATATTCCCTACGTGAATTAAAACAGTTGACCTACCATAAATATGAAGAGATGAAACATTGCAGTAAGTATAGAATATAATCAAAACAAAAATTACTTACCAATAAAAGCCACTGGGCACCTACTTTAGCCACAATGCACACCCATGCTCCCACACAAATACTCTCTCTCTCTCTCTCTCTCTCTCTCTCTCTCTCTCTCTCTCTCTCTCTCTCTCACACACACACACACACACACACACACACACACACACACACACACACACACACACACACACACACACACACATACACACACATCAAAGTCAAAAAAATCTCCTTAAACATTTGTGAATTTCACTGTAGTATCCACATCTAACTAAAACTCAATAACAAAATTAGACTTCGGCCCGTACAACAAATACCAAACTAATCAGTCCTAACAAAAACTCCATAAACATAAACAAAAACAAACCTTAACAATTCACTGAAAACACTTCTACTACCCGTATTACTGCACCAACTACCTAAACTCATGACCATGTTAGCATTATGACAGGCAAAAAACTCAAGTTAATCCAATACCACACATTAAACTCAGCATGTCCACATCTACCACCAGAGGGCACCATCAAATGTAACATCAAGACATCTACCAAACTAACCAACTCAAAACCACCACACCGTAGTGATGTCACACACCACAACACCTTTACAACACGGGTAAAACCAGAGTGATGGTATCAGACTCTTCCACTGACCCAAATTATGTCATAAATTTACAAAAACAATACCAGGAATTGCACACATTGATGTCAACACTTGTGAACAGGTTCATATCACACAGAGGCAACTGAATGGCCAATTGCTGTTTACTAGTAGAGCCAAATACGATCATGAAGGTCTACAAACACTGTCAGTGATTAGAATCTTAAGATTACTGAGCTGAGTGTCATCTACTACAATAGATAAATGTGACAGCTGTATCACGTGTTCTGTATCTTGTGTTTAATAGCAGTTTGTGTGTATGTTACAATCACAGCTGCGGTGACAGAATACAAAAGGCAGCAAGTTATAGTCACAGTTGTATCTATATTGCTTCAATTGTACAATAACTTTCATGGGACAGGCTGTACAGATAAGTACAATGCACACCTAGCCAAATTGTCTAAATGTATGAAGTACTGAAGATGTAATGCACTTAGTTTAATAGACAGACAGTTATATCAGGATCTCACATAACACACTGAAGTGACAATTGTAAGTAATGCACAACTGATTGTGGATTTTTACAGAAACAGAGACTGCATTGTTAAACATAGTTAGGCTTAGTAGTTTATTGTGTCCAATGTTCCACTGACAAGTCAGTCTACGTAAGTGCTTATATATGTAGTAATACAAACACTTCGTGAACTTACACTAGCTGAACACTTCATACAGACATTCCCCCTACAGTTAAGTACAGGAACACAACACTAGACATAAGAATGGTGACATGTCAGTTCTGACACTACATACAAACTAACAAACTTGATCTAAGGGGGATTACTAGAGACTGGGATACCACTTGTCTGCTTTGACCAGTGACATCACCGCCATGGTGAAAAGACCTATTTCAAGTGTATCCAACATAATGACCAAAACATTGATTGAAACCCAGAAAAATACAATTAATATGTGAACCAATATACTGACTGAGCCCAGTGATGTTGGTGGGAAAACCACAGAAAAATATTGTGTTTTATGTGGGGACAAACTAAAATTTCAATAATAAAAACAGTTCACTGAATTCATGCAACTCTCTAGTTAACCTACATAGCTCAACCCTAGACCAGGATATCAATAACCATGCCCCAGCCCTTCACAACTGCAAAAAGCAGTATCCCAATCTCCAATTCACTTATATTGCTCAACCATAGCTAGGATTCAATAACCACCCCCTGTACCTCCCAAAAAGCCAGTATCCCAAAGTCCAGTTCACCTATACAACTCAATAATAGAGTAAAAGAACAATTATCTGTGTTGTCAGCCTTACTGTTGCACGTTTCAGTTGGTAACTCTATGTGCAGTGAGTTATTGAAAGTGAACAGTACAAATGGTGAGTCAGATGGTAGAAGAAGCAGAACCTGTGAGGAAATAGAAAATTTCATAAGTAGATCAATGTTTTTTAATGGAATTGTGGCAGAAAGTAGGTGAATCAGACTTTGTTAATGAAATTAAAAAACTAATCAACTTATTTAGTGGTTACATGCACCCCTTAGAGTACCATTTAAATTTTTATGACATTTCTGTTTTATATGACAAGATTTTGCACACCACATAATTTTGGACACTGCACATCATGATGACTGTAGCACACTAAATGACACAATATTATACCTTCCATACACACAACAACCACAAAATTAAACAGTTAAAGTATGCCACCTCTTCATACACCGTACCCTCTACAACAACATTTCACTTCCACTCCAAAACAAATACATCCCTTCTCAATGGCATCACAAAACACATCAAGGCACAGCACAACTATATCATGTGTCAAAGCAAGCAAGTATTCTCCTACAACCTAGTTAAGGTTATAGTATACACATTGTTAGTTTTGCAGACAGGTATTATTTTGCATATTTGACACATTAAAAAATCTATGGTTGTAACACATGTAGTGGTACATTTTTAGGCAGGTATTATCTTATGTGATTTTCATTCAAGCAATTTTCTACACTATAATAGCAGCTACTCTTCAACTATTTTTCCAGGTCTCCTTAACTATTTTTCAAATTTGAGTCACACTTCTCTTTTCAGATTATGTTTATAAATATCATGCTCATAAAATGTGGGGTTTTAGTCTGTGGTTATGTAATATATAACTTGCTCTCCTTCTTGTCTCAAATGAGTCTTATCTCTGCAGTGTTGTTTCTCATTAGCTCACACCATGGCTCAGTTTTCCCCCCCTGGACTAAAAGTTTTAAGTAGATTGGTCTTATCTACCCTGGGTAATTATACTATACCTAAGGATGGAAACATAATATGGATAGTTTCTTATACAGCTAAATCAGCAGTATTTTATATGACAATTATGACACATCTGTGACTGTTCTGTTGGCTCAGTATGCTGCACATATGAAAACTCCACTCTAAATTTTCATTCACTAGTACAACCATCAAACATCACACAGTTTATGGTGTCTAATCTTTTGTCCTCATAGCTTATTTCGCTAATACATTGTGCTCAATGTTTTGTGGTGAAATGGGACAGTTTCTGCTCTTGGAAAGTTTGATCAAGGATATTATTTTTGACTGATATCTCTACTTCCCCAAGAGTCTGCTCAATATGTCAGATTAACTGTCTGTTAGTTTGATACCAAACTAACACTGCTGAGTCATCAGCAAAGTCTATGGCATCAGATTGAACCTGGCTTAGCATATCAGTACAATACAAAAATAGTAGTGGCTCTAATACCGAAACTTATAGAAGGCCACACAGTATGTGTTTCCAGTGAGGACTTTCTTCCCATTGTTGTTAACAATTACTCCTTGCTTTCTGTTTGCCAAGTACGATGACACCCAACGAACAGATTTTCCATGAAAACCACAACTGGTCAGTTTTTGGAGATGGATATGATTTACATATTGAAAGCTTTGGTAACCTAAGAATAAGTCTGAGACACACATCCTATTATTGTGACAGCTGATAATTTTTGTGATCAGTTCAGTTCTGACTGCATAAAATAATGCTTGGGATGAATTGAAGCTGACATGCTGATTTTTAAAAAAATTGGTAACTATGAGATACGTCCATAGTACCTCATTTCAGTTTTTTTAGCTGTTTTATGAACTGGCCGAACCTCAGCATATTTTAATTGATGTGGATAATGTAGCTCACGAAAAGACTGGTTCATTATGAGAACAGTGGATGCGCAATACTAAGAAAGACCTTTTTTATCAGAAACTCATCCCAACCCAATGACAAAGTTTTTATAGGGACATTATGATTTTCATCACATCTGACAGGAGAAATATCCCACAACAGTCGGATTTAGCTGTAAGAAAGATGACACAGTTGATAGCCTGCCATAAACTGGACACAGATCAAGCATGAAAACAGGAAGAAGGTGTACTGAACTGTGAAAAAAGAACCAGCATATATATATATAGTGCATGGTCCAAGCTCCAGATGTGCAGCATCATGCCAGTGTCAGTAACCATGGTGTGGCAATGTGGTCATGGTATTGGCATGCCAAGCGGGTTATCCAGGTTCAAATCACCCTTTTGCCCAGCACATTCTTCTTTCCTTTCTTGTTTCACAAAATGATGAACTGTCCATCAAATCACTGACATGTCTGTCTACTGTATTCAACTTTGTGTGTGTGTGTCATGGCACAACGTCCGTTTGCAGCAGTGAGATGTAAGGGAGTAGTCTCCAGATATACGTATCTCCTATTTGTTCTACACAAGTACCGCATGTTATAACTCTTGTGTCCATTTTAAAAGTTTTGACCCTTGCTGTTCTTTGTTCCTAGATATTCCACAGCTATGTATTTGTTGCTTTCATTTGTGTGAGTGATCTGTGCAGCATCTAGCCTGCTCCCACTATTGATCACATTTACTTGTGACAGTAATAACATAAGACGCAAAATAGCTTCTTGTACGAAGGTGTAAAACTGTATAATAAACTGCTTCAGAAAATAAAAGAAGCAGTTAACATGTATTGCTTTAGAAAAAATCTTAAATTTTTTTTGCAGGAACACTGCTTTCACACTGTAAGTGAATTTCACAATATTTTGATAAGGAGCAAAAATGATTGTAAACAACTTATATGTCACAATGTTTAACTACATGTAACAACAAACTGTATAAATATATGAATGTACACAACTGACAACATGCATACATTTTAAAATGTCCACGGATGGCTAAATAAATAAATCCTCTTGCATGACTCTTTTCTATAACCATGACAATTGCTAAGATTACAGAATGAGAAAAAACACATCAACAAACAGACAGAATGTTCATAATTTTGTAGAAAAGAAAAAAAAAAGACTGGGACATGAGGTACACTTGTACATGGATCTCCCACTTTGCAGTCCAACATCATGACCACACATCCACAGTGCCATGATTCTTGCAATTCACTTGATGTTGCGCATCTTGAGCTTGTTATTATTCTACTTCACTGTTTATATTTTGATTCTTTTCTCACAATTCAGCCCACCTTCTTAGAGTTTTCATTCTTAATCTGCATTCAGTTTTTGAAGGGCTTTCCACTGTGCCATTTTACCACTAAATCTATCAGGTGGAGGGGGTGTATGATGGTGAATTTCCCTTCTGAGCTTGATACTTGGGAAAACTTAATACCTAAGTTATTTTTCTTGCATACAGGGATTTAATATTTGGTAGTGAGCAATCACAGATTTTATTGCAATATATGAAGAAGTCTTTTAAGGATTCAAATATGGCACTAGATTCTGTAACAACTCTGCTATTTATCATTAATTTAGAGGGGCATCTTATGTCCACTACAGTGGCAACATCATCACTAACAGCTTTTGATTTGTTTGTAGCATTTGAAATGAAACTGTTGTTTGTGGTACACTTTGCCAGTTTAACTATTTTGTCAAGTGTTTTTGTATGTAATTGTGTGGTTAAGAAATTCATGACTTTGATTAGCTTTCACCTACATATGTATGCAACTACCTACCTTAATACTAGGCTGTCTAATTCCTATTTTAACCCATGATCTACTTTTATGAGACTCAGTCAATACTGGTACAAAAGGGAAGCATTCATTGAATACATCCACAAATTTGATTGTGGTTGTTCTTTGTTGATGTGAGTTTGTTGACTGAACACATGGTGTTGGCTTAATAATAATAATAATAATAATAGCTTTATTCAACATCAAATGGTACACTGCACATGTACAAGGAAACAGTAATGATTAAAGTTATTTGTACAATACACAAGACACATTCTTCTGAATACGTCATTAATTTACAACAAAATTACAATAAGATGTTTACTGATTTCTATTCACATAATTTTACAAAGCATTTGTTGTTCTTCATATAAGTATGGTACTCTTCTAATGTGTAGAAAGGGTGTTTTACTAAAAATTTCTTAAGCTGATGTCTCAGTTTAATTGTAGAAAGAGCCATGACTTGCATTAGGCAGTGCATTAGCTAATTTTATACCTGCGTACTGAGGCCCCTTTTCATAAAGTGCTGTTCTGTAGCTGTTCTGTGGCTGCCAATGTAAAATCTTTCTTTTTTTCTAGTATTGTACTGGTGGAAAACTGAATAAGTGTTTGGACGCAGTCTTTTCAAAAGCAATATGTCTTTTAGAATGTATGTGTTTATAACACTTAACACCGCTGTTTTTGGAAACAAGTTACGACAAGATTCCCTATATTTTGCTCCACAGATTATTCTCACACCCCTTTTTTGAAGAATGAGTAGCTTATCTAGATTAGCTTTGGTTGTTGCCCCCCAAATTTCAATACCGTAGTTCAAGTGAGAGGAGAAAAGAGCATGGTATGCAGTCTTTAGGACTACAGTGTCTCTACAGAACTTGCTAACAGTACTGATTGCAAATATATTTTTTGACAACTTAGTTGCTAGGGAGTCAATATGTGTGTCCCATTTCAGGTTGCTTTGGACTGTTACACCAAGGAATTTTACACTAGACTCTATCTTTACCAATTCGTTGCCAATGTATAATTTAATTTAATTATTCAAACTGCTTTTGTTAAACTCCATCAAACATGTTTTACTGGTGCTTACATTTAAGTCCGCCCCCCCCCCCTCCCCCCCCCCCCCCAAGAACCATGGACCTTGCCAGTGGTGGGGAGGCTTGCATGCCTCAGCGATACAGATAGCCGTACCGTAGGTGAAACCATAACGGAGGGATATCTGTTGAGAGGCCAGACAAATGTGAGGTTCCTGAAGAGGGGCAGTAGCCTTTTCAGTAGTTGCAGGGGCAACAGTCTGGATGTTTGACTGATCTGGCCTTGTAACACTAATGAAAACAGCCTTGCTGTGCTGGTACTGCGAACGTCTGAAAGCAAGGGGGAAACTACGGTCGTAATTTTTCCCGAGGGCATGCAGCTTTACTGTATGATTAAACGATGATGGCGTCCTCTTGGGTAAAATATTCTGGAGGTAAAATAGTCCCCCATTCAGATCTCTGGGTGGGGACTACTCAAGAGGACGTCATTATCAGGAGAAAGAAAACTGGCGTTCTACGGATCGGAGCATGGAATGTCAGATCCCTTAATCAGGCAGGTAGGTTAGAAAATTTAAAAAGGGAAATGGATAGGTTAAAGTTAGATATAGTGGGAATTAGTGAAGTTCGGTGGCGGCATGAATAAGACTTCTGGTCAGGTGAATACAAGGTTATAAATACAAAATCAAATAGGGGTAATGCAGCAGTCAGTTTAATAATGAATAAAAAAATAGGAGTGCGCGTAAGCTACTACAAACAGCATAGTGAATGCATTATTGTGGCCAAGATAGACATGAAGCCCATGCCTACTACAGTAGTACAAGTTTATATGCCAACTAGCTCTGCAGATGATGAAGTAATTGAAGAAATGTGTAATGAAATAAAAGAAATTATTCAAATAGTGAAGGGAGACGAAAATTTAATAGTCATGGGTGACTGGAATTCGGTAGTAGGAAAAGGGAGAGAAGGAAACGTAGTAGGTGAATATGGATTGGGGCTAAGAAATGAAAGAGGAAGCCACCTGATAGAATTTTGCACAGAGCACAACTTAATCATAACTAACACTTGGTTCAAGAATCATGAAAGAAGGTTGTATACATGGAAGAAGCCTGGAGATACTGACAGGTTTCAGATAGATTACATAATGATAAGACAGAGATTTAGGAACCAGGTTTTAAATTGTAAGACATTTCCAGAGGCAGATGTGGACTCTGATCACAATCTATTGGTTATGATCTGTAGATTAAAACTGAAGAAACTGCAAAAAGGTGGCAATTTAAGGACATGGGACCTGGATAAACTGAAAGAAACAGAGGTTGTACAGAGTTTCAGGGAGAGCATAAGGGAACAATTGACAGGAATGGGGCAAAGAAATACAGTAGAAGAAGAATGGGTAGCTTTGAGAGATGAAGTAGTGAAGGCAGCAGAGGACCTAGTAGGTAAAAAGACGAGGGCTAGTAGAAATCCTTGGGTAACAGAAGAAATACTGAATTTAATTGATGAAAGGAGAAAATATAAAAATGCAGTAAATGAAGCAGGCAAAAAGAAACACAAACGTCTCAAAAACGAGATCGGCAGGAAGTGCAAAATAGCTAAGCAGGGATGGCTAGAGGACAAATGTAAGGATGTAGAGGGTTATCTCACTAGGGGTAAGATAGATACTGTCTACAGGAAAATTAAAGAGACCTTTGGAGAACAGAGAACTACTTGTATGAATATCCAGAGCTCAGATGGAAACCCAGTTCTAAGCAAAGAAGAGAAAGCAGAAAGGTGGAGGGAGTATATAGAGGGCCTATACAAGGGCAATGTGCTTGAGGACAATATTATGGAAATGGAAGAGGATGTACATGCAGATGAAATGGGAGATACGATATTGCATGAAGAGTTTGACAGAGCACTGAAAGACCTGAGTCGAAACAAGGCCCTGGGAGTAGACAACATTCCATTAGAACTACTGACGGCCTTGGGAGAGACAGTCCTGACAAAACTCTACCATCTAGTGAGCAAGATGTATGAGACAGGCGACATACCCTCAGACTTCAAGAAGAATATAATAATTCCAATCCCAAAGAAAGCAGGTGTTGACAGATGTGAAAATTATCGAACAATCAGTTTAATAAGTCACGGATGCAAAATACTAACACGTATTCTCTACAGACGAATGGAAAAACTGGTAGAAGCTGACCTCGGGAAAGATCAGTTTGGATTCCATAGAAATGATGGAACACGTTTGGCAATACTGACCCTACGACTTACCTTAGAAGCTAGATTAAGGAAAGGCAAACCTACGTTTCTAGCATTTGTAGACTTAGAGAAAACTTTTGACAATGTTGACTGGAATACTCTCTTTCAAATTCTGAAGGTGGCAGGGGTAAAATACAGGGAGCAAAAGGCTATTAACAATTTGTACAGAAACCAGATGGCAGTTATAAGAGTCGAGGAGCACAAAAGGGAAGCAGTGGTTGGGAAGGGAGTGAGACAGGACTGTAGCCTCTCCCCGATGTTACTCATTCTGTAAATTGAGCAAGCAGTGAAGGAAACAAAAGAAAAATTTGGAGTAGGTATTAAAATCAATGGAGAAGAAATAAAAATTTTGAGGTTCGTCGATGACATTGTAATTCTGTCAGAGACAGCAAAGGACTTGGAAGAGCAGTTGAACGGAATGGACAGTGTCATGAAAGGAGGGTATAAGATGAACATCAACAAAAGCAAAACGAGGATAATGGAATGTAGTCGTATTAAGTCGGGTGATGCTGAGGGAATTAGATTAGGAAATGAGACACTTAAAGTAGTAAAGGAGTTTTGCTATTTGGGGAGCAAAATAACTGATGATGCTCGAAGTAGAGAGGATATCAAATGTAGACTGGCAATGGCAAGGAAAGCATTTCTGAAGAAGAGAAATTTGTTAACATCGAGTATTGATTTAAGCATCAGGAAGTGGTTTCTGAAAGTATTTGTACGCAGCGCTGCCATGTATGGAAGTGAAACATGGATGATCACTAGTTTGGACAAGAAGAGAATAGAAGCTTTCGAAATGAGGTGCTACAGAAGAATTCTGAAGATTATATGGGTAGATCATAGAACTAATGAGGAGGTATTGAATAGGATTGGGGGGAAGAGAAGTTTGTGGCACAACTTAACTAGAAGAAGGGATCAGTTGGTAGGACATGTTCTGAGGCATCAAGGGATTACCAATTTAGTATTGGAGGGCAGCGTGGAGGGTAAAAATCGTAGAGGGAGACCAATAGATGAATACACTAAACAGATTCAGAAGGATGTAGGTTGCAGTAGGTACTGGGAGATTAAGAACCTTGCACAGGATAGAGTAGCATGGAGAGCTGCATCAAACCCATCTCAGGTCTGAAGACCACAATAGCAACAACAACAACAATCACATTTAAGTAGCTTTCATTAAAAAACTGAACAATTTCTTTTGTCACATTATTACACTTGGCCTCTAGTTCTTTTTATCACGTCTACATTTTCTTGACTGAACTTTCTACACCTTTCCGTTGTACATCCTGAATTTATTTGTACATTGGTGGAAATTTAGATTTAACACACTTGAGTCCGTCCAGTTTTTCAAAGGGAAACAAATTTGTTATCATTTGTATCTACATTGAAGTCAGCACATTTGATTAGCTTCTCACAGAGTTTTTAGTTTTTAATTTATGTAACAATGTATCAAATTATCTAAGAATACCAAACTTACATGGTATCCAGGGATGTGATATATTGAGAAAATTAATATGTTATACACTTAAGTTCTATACAACTACTTTCAAATGTAAGTTCTACACTTAGATGGACAAAATTCTGTCTGATTTCATAGGGCTGAACTGGTATGCAAGCGCATCCATAATCATTAGCTCTGTAAAAACTGGTAGCCAGTTTGTAGCCTGTAAGTTTACTAAGGAGACTGATATTTTCAATTTTAAACCATTGTTCATTTAAACATATTACATTTACTAATTGCTTCATACTATCTAATACAATTTGCATATTATTAGGCTTGCTGATCATTCCTTCTAACTGACTGCCAATGTCCAAATGCATAATGAAATTACTACTGTTTACATTATCAAGTAAAGTGTCTTTAAAAATAGTTTTTTTAACTGTAGTTTTCACTCATTATTTCATGAAGAGCTTTGTTTGAATATTCTTACCACATCAATTCAGGCATTATCTGTGTGTGGGAAACTAACATTCTCACAACTCATGTCATCAAGGATGTTTATATTTCTAACTTTAAACTGAAGTTTTTTAATCTGCAATTTTTTTGTTGAATTTCACTAATCATACAATACCAGCTCACCAAATCAAATCTCACAGGTAGAGTCATCCTTATCACATTTGTATCCGATAGTGACTGGAAGATAACCACCAATTTCTGGTTCAGATGAAGCCTTAAGGCCATGAAACACCATAGATGTAAGATGCAGAAGTGACTGTAAAAAGAAATGGTTGAATAATGTCATGTTTTGTTATAGAGAAGTGCATCTTGTTTCCAAGAGCTATGAGAGTTTATATGTTGTAATGTTAAAGATATTACACAAAGAGGAAAAATGTATGATAAAAACGTAAAATGATTGGCATGTGTATCGGGGTGAAATACTTGAGAAGTAAAACTAGGAGGAGAAGAAATTTTTGGAATATTTCAATGGTGAAGATTAGCAGAAATTTCCCACTGGGGTGTAAGGTTTCATGAATAGGGATTCAAAGCAAGCAAAAGTCATACTGATTTTATGAAGGAATAGCCAAGCCCTTACACAAGCAGTTGGCACCAATATGGGACTTTGTACTTAGTGCTGCTGAGAAATGTGGCCTTCAAGGAAGTGGATACAGACAAATGTGAATCTTGAAGCAACTGCATACCACACTCAGCATAGCAACATCACCCGGGCACATATGACAGGACGAGCAAGAATGAAAATCATGATCTGAATGATCTGAATAGGCAGCACAATCATTTTGAAGAGAAATGATTGTACGTGCCCTGGGAGGTGACACATGAAGTGCACATCACTGGAAAATATTTATACTGGGCAGTGTAATGACCCAAGGGCACTCTGAGTCATTTTGAGCCTGAGTAGGCTGCAGTCAGTCAGTTGTACTATCACAATTCTTCAGTAGCAAAGAATGTGGAGGAGACATCACTATGCCATGGAGGAGGAGTAGGTGCTAGTAGCAATTCCTTTTGTGACACTATACCTCTCTAAGGACTTTAATTCCATCCCTTACCTCTAACATGCCTAATTTCTTAACTCAGAAAAACTTAGCAGTAAATTGGTTATTGTATTTCTTGTTCAGGCTTTTAGCACCAGCTGCTGAAGGGGCCATTAGCTCTCTACATGGTTCTGCATTCACAGGTAATTGTCTTGTTTACAGATCCTTCTCTGGGATGTGAAAACATTTGTTGATTATACATGAGCTAGTTGTTTCAAAACACTTATTTTTGTCCACTTTTGAACTATTTTACATTGGGTTCTAAAGCAGTGCATTTAATTTGTAAAACCATTATCACCCTGCCACACTTGAATTATTGAATCCTTGATTCTAATAATGATTACATACTTTTTCTCATGTTTTTGATACAGAATCATCACACAATCATGAGTTGTTTTCAGTTACCAATTTTATGTTTATTTTGCAACAGTTTTTGTGAAACCACCATTTACATATTTCCATTGGCTACCTTTCCTTACATTGTAAATTACGATTATTACTACATTTTGCTTTACTTATATTGAAACAATTTACAATATTTCCATCAGTGCCATCTTGAAAAAGGCAACTAGTGGGATAAAGTATTATGGCATTAATGGCATCACTCTTGCATGGATGCAGTCTTACCTCCATAACAGCAAGCAGAGGTACTCAATACAGACTCTACAACAGGCATTAAAGCAGAATGGAAGAATTTAACATGTAAAGTGTCACAGGGATCATTATGACACCCACACTTCTTTGTAACCTCTTCCAATGACTTTAAGTGGCAGTTCAAAATTGTAATGTTTGCTGTTAACATGAGAATGCTAATCAGAGGTCCAAAATCAACATTACAAACACAACACAGATGATACCTTACCATGCATATAAGTGATTTGCAGTTAACAGTTTAAGTCTTACTTCACAAAGACACACATTATGAAATTTCAAACAAACAGCAAATACCTTTTAATGCCAGGGGTACACATTAAAGGAGGGGTACACATTAAAGGTCATAAAGAGAATGAAGTACAAAACATTTTACATTAAAAGCTCATTATCTAGTAGATAACTGATCCCAAAGATGAAAATCAAGTGAACATAAACAATTCAAATTTTTTAAAAATCAGTTCTTGACTTACACATGAAACGTTATTTATATTGTCAATTTCTACAAAATTACATATGGATTTACAAACATTCATTGGGCCAGCCATTACAGGAACTATGAATAAATAATTTTACATGATTAAGTAGGACACCAAGGATTTTCTTGTATGTAGGGCTCAAAATATTGTCGAAAAGAGGCGAAAAATTGAGCTGAGTTGGAGGTTAAAGAAGAAATAACTGTTACAGTGTAAGTCAAGGAATAAAATTTAAAAAGTTGAAATGTTTCTGTTCACTTGGTTCTTGTCTTAGGGATGAGTTGTCTACTAGAAAATAGGCACATTCAGTAATGATTGTGGGGATACACACATCTGTAATTTTTAATATTTCTAAATGACCAAGCACTGCACCTTTTCTCTTGATGTGTAGTACTTCTGTATCTATGATACATTTATGGTTTTCATTTATGCAGTGTTTGGCAAAGGATGAAACTGGCTTATTTAACCCACAACTTCTGTGATGTTGTCTCAGCATAGTGCAGATTGACCTCACTGTCTGTCCAATACAGCAACAGTGACGCTCTAGGCTAATCGTCTCATAGCACCACATGTCATGGTGTCTGCCTGTTTAACTTTTGAACTGAAGAGACATCTATCTACCTGTTGTCTGTGGGACACAGAGAAGCACCAAAAAACACTTTACTCCTAAGATCTTACTTACCCTATTTGAAGTTTTATCTATAAAAGGTAAACTGCATCATCTGCTTTTCGGTCTATGTTGATCACTGGACACAGTTGGAAGCTCGTTTACTTGTTCAGTTTTTTATTGAGAATTTTGTCCATAATGTTGGAGTAAAATTAATTATTTGTGGCTATTCTTTTTATTGAACTGAGTTGCTGCTAATAGTGTTCTTGGGACATGGGCATAGAAAGGAGATAGTGAATCATGTGCTGCATTCTACATGTTTTAAGGCTGTAGGATGCTGAGGGGAAGCAGGAATGAATGTGACACTAAAGGAGTCTTTTCAGTAAATTTTCGTTTTATGGTTGCTGTCTCCTATCTATAAGCTGATGTCCATGAAATTATTGCTGTGACATTCTAACTCCATACTGAGGTTTATGCTAGTTGCTAGTATGGCATTGATTCTTATTTTCCATGACCTTGCAGTTAGTAGTACCAGTATAGTTCTCAGTCTGCTAAGATAGAACTTCACAGCACCAAACAACTTGACAGGGGTTGCAAAGCAGCATTAAAGCACCATTCTTGGATGCTGTAAAATGTCTTTATCATTCATTTACAACTCACTCTATGCAAAAGACACAATGATTCTTCTTCAGCACAAATACGATGGCACTCAAAATGTAGGAAATTGCAATTCAGTTTTGTGTGTCACAAAGATAATAAACAGTACTGGAAAAAAACAGACTTGTTAATAATGGACAATTTGTCTTCCAGCAAAGAAAGCAGTCGTTTGTTGTGGAAGTGTCAGATAAAGAGTAACATCTAATACCAGCATGTATCTTCCTATATCCAACTAATGTTTTTGACACAAGAAAACACTTGATCTGCATGGAGTGATGGGGATCTATGCTAATTAGAAAACAGAGTGCAATGGATTGAACTCTTATATAAAAAGCATCTAGTTATTCGAAAGTGTCTCTACTGAAGTTGCTGCTGTGCACTACATACAATTTAGTTTACAGTAATGATTAGCAGTACCCCTAATGTGTCACACAAGTGTGATCACTACATTCTTGCAGCTCGGTTCTGTCAGTTACTGGATGTCGGTGTAGCAGACTTCACTGTTACCAACCATTTTCTCAGGCCCTGTCACTCTACCATCGAGTGACCACTCTGTGGACTTCTTGAATGAGTCTGTTTTGAGTACAGCACTGAAACCGAGACATGCTGTCATCTTGCAGCAGGCATCCGTACTTGGTCCTGTATTGCCAGTGTGATGTAGAGCTGCGCTACTGACCAGCTGCCCTCCAGGTTGCCAGCTGCAGCTAGACATCAGTGTATTCTTTACTTCCATTTCATATACCTGGCAAGGCAATTTCTTGTAGATAATACTGTACTGAGGCGACCAGATTGTATTGAAAAATACTGAAGGAAATGTGTTTGATTCCATTCTGAATGAAATGCATGGAAAAAGTACCACACAGATAAGACAATGTTTCAGGACTCTGCAGTTGTAACTCATAATCTGTAATACTTCTTTGCCATTCCTTTGAATGTGGTGTACCGAACTGAACTGATATACA
This sequence comes from Schistocerca serialis cubense, assembly GCF_023864345.2. Taxonomy (NCBI): domain Eukaryota; kingdom Metazoa; phylum Arthropoda; class Insecta; order Orthoptera; family Acrididae; genus Schistocerca; species Schistocerca serialis. The sequence goes on along the minus strand of NC_064648.1, from coordinate 160,453,731 downwards.
CAATATGATCTTTATATCAGACATGTTTTCTTCAATATGGCAACTGATTACACAGGTTAACAGTTTACATATTTTATCGTAATAATTAAGAGATGAATCTTATTTCCATTATTACAAACAAGACTCTCACAAAATATTTCATTTTTACTGAGCATCCCTTTCAGTTCACCCTGAACTTGAATGACGGTTTGGGCCCACAGGATGATGTAGAAAGCTACGCACGGCAGAGTGCAAACTTTATCTGGAGAACTACGAGGAGTATTAAACTGACCAATTAGATAGATTAATAGCAATGCCATCTGATGCATACAACTGCTGATGTTACCTGCTAATGAGAGTATTAGAAAGGGGGACAGTTGTCATTACATACTGTGAAGACAGGACATTGTTATAGAACAATCTTTACACAATACTGTGATAGGGGTTTGGGCAGACATATACTACGTATTTTATTTAATTGCATATGTTATATGATATACAAATTAATATGTTGTTAGCAAAAATCTCTAAAAGTTTGTAATCGGTTTAATTCAAATTTTTACATGATATTCTAATAAACATTCAGTTGGGTATAGAGAAAATATTTCTTTAAACAACAGTGTAGAGTTTTTCATTCAAAACTGCCTAAAAGAGAGAAAATGCAATTTTTTTCACAGCTTGTTTCAACTATGATAACAAGGTATTTAGACTATTGAACAAATTGTTTCCCCCATGTATATTTAATGTTCATACATAATTTTAAACAAAAATTGTATACTATTTGTACACACAAGGGGCTGTTTTGCCTTGTTCCCCACAGACAATTTTTAAAAAAAGAAACAGTGTAGGTGTATTTATGACTTATTGTGTTATTATTAGGCCACTACTAAGGAATTTGAATCATCTGAAACTTTTTATTCTTACCCACTCACAAATTACTGAAGCTTCTATCCCACAGACTCAGCAGGCTGGGAGGTTTCTCTAATACACCATAGAGCAATGATCCCAACTGATTTACCCATTCCTTCTAAGTGATTTCTGTTTCCAATCAAGGTTTCATTTGAAATAGCAACAGGGTAGGCAGAGGAAATGGACAAAGGGAAGTATATTAGGACATGTATCAATTCCAATACATATTTAGCAAATTTAGAGTGAGCAGGCATTGCACGCATTGGAAACAGTAACTGTTGAAATTAACCATTCCAGGATAGCCACAAGTAGCAAAGCAACACAAGGTTTGCTGGTCCCATAAAACCTAATAAAACATCCCTCCTTTCTTCCCATGAGAACGATTAACGGAGCCATGTAACCTAATAGCAACTCACTGGTGTTGCAACAGAGGCATAGAGCCACACAAAGTGATTTCCTTTATTAAAAGTCTTGACTGTTTTAAGATAAACCTTTCACCAAGACAAATTACTGTGGATAAGTAATATTGTTTATATATGCAAGTATTGTTATCCTGTACAAGCATCTTCATCTTAGAATAATTACTGAGCCCTACATCCTTCTGAATCTGCTTCCTGTATTCACCCTCAGCCTTCCTCTACAATTTTTACCTCTTACACTTCCCTCCAACATTAAGTATTTCATGCCTGATGCCTCAGAATGTGCCCTATGGACTGATTCCTTCTTTTAATCAAGTTGTGAAACAAATTTCTTTTCTCCCAAATTCTACTCAGCACCTCTTCTTGGCTTACATGATCTCCCCATCAAATCCTCTGCATTCCTTTGTAGCACCACATATCTACAGTCTTATCATCCATCTTTCACTTCCATACGTGGCTACATTCCAGACCAATGCCTATGGAAAAAACTTCATAGCCCTTAAATCTACAGTCCATGTTAACAAATTTCTCTTCTTCAGAAATGTGATTGTTCCAATTACCACTCTACATTTTATACCCTCCCTACTTTGATAACATCAGTTATTTTCCTTCCCAGATAGTGAACCGCATTTACTACCTTAACTGTCTCATTCCCCAATCTAATTCCCTCAGCGTCACTTGATTTCATGTCCACAGCTTGTGATATAGTGTCTAGCGTTTTTGCCTCTGGACCACTGGGTCCCAGGTTTGATTCCCAGGGACTGGGTGTTTGAGTTGTCCTCATCATTTCATCATCATCATCATCATCATTCATGATAGTGGCTAGATTGAAATGCATAAAATATTGACTGTGAAAAAATTGGTCTTTTTTACATGTACTGATGACCATGCAGTTGAGTGCCCACAAACCAAACATCATCATCTGATTTAATTCGACTACGTTCCATTATTTTCATTATGCTTTTGTTGGTGTTCATCTTATATCCCGCTGTCAAGACACTGTCCATTCTGTTTGCAGCTCTTCCAGGCCCTTTGCTTCCTCTGACAGAATTACAATGTTATTGGCACACCTCAAAGTTTTTATTTCTTCTCCATGGATTTTAATTCCTAGTCGATATTTTTCTTTTGTTTCCTTCACTGCTTGTTTGTAGTACAGATTGAATAATACTGAGGATATTCTACAACCCTGTCTCACTCCATTTTTAACTATAACTTCCCTTTCATGCCCCTCAACTCATATAACTGGAGTCCAGTTTCTCCACAAGTTGTAAATAGGCTTTCCCTCCCTGTATTTTACCCCTAATAACTTCAGAACCTTCTCCCCCCCCCCCCCCCCCCCCCCCAGATGACCAGTGGACCTTTCTGTTGGTGGGGAGAGTTGCATGCCTCAGCTATGTACACTTGGAAGAGGCCTGAAGACATTGGAAGGTTTCAGATAGATTATCTAATGATAAGACAGAAATTTAGGTTTCAAATTCAAAGATAAGTCCAGGGACAGATGGGGACTCTGACCACAATTTATTGGTTATGAACTGTAGATTAAAACTGAAGAAACTGCAAAAAGGCAGGAATTTAAGGAGGTAGGACTTGAATAAACTGAAAGAACCAGAGAGAGCATTAGGCAATGATTGCCAAGAACAGGAGAAAGAAATGCATTAGAAGAAGAATGGCTAGCTTTGAGAGATGAAATAGTGCAGGCCACTGAGGATCAAGTACACAAAAAGTTAAGGGCTTGTAGAGATCCTTGTTAACAGTACAGATATTGAATTTAACTAATGAAAGGGGGAAAAAATAAAAATGCAGTAAATGAAGCAGGCAAAAAGGAATTCAAAAGTCTCAGAAATGATATTGACTGGAAGCGCCAAATGGCAAGGCAGGGGTGGCTAGAGGACAAATGTAAGAACGTAAAAGCATATATCAGTAGGGGTAAGTCAGACATTGGCTACAGGAAAATTACAGGGGCCTTTGGAGAAAAGATAACCACCTGTATGAATATCAAGAGTTCAGATGGAAAACCAGTCCTAAGCAAAGAAGGGAAAGTAGAAAGGTGGATGTACTTGAGGGCTATATTATGTAAATGGAAGAGAGGATGTAGATGAAGATGAAATGGGAGACATGATACTGAGAGATAACAGTCCATTGAGACCTTTTTTAAACACATAATTTTCAACCATAAACAGAAATTTCTGACATAAATACTACAGGGGTGTAGGCAAATATGCACTTGTGGAAAGGTTACAAAGAAACCATTTATTAAATTATAAATATATTAAAAAGTATAAGTGCTGTAATTGGTAGGAATATTCTCTGAAGCATGAATCTTCTGTAATTAATAAAAATAATAAAAGTATTGATAACACTCAATACACACTAAAGTTCACTCATATGTTTAATATATAAAAGTCAAAGTAATTGATGAAAGGTTCTACTGATTCTGAGAGATAAGTTTTTTTTTTGTTATTTCATTGAATAACCATTTATAACAATACAGAGGATTGTTTAAAAATATATATATATAGTTGCAGCCATGTTGGCGTATCAGGCAGTATTTTGTGTGGCTTTGGATGGAAAGCATGTAGCTTGTTAAGTAAGATTCATTTCAGTATTGTAAATATGTTAGAAATTATTTGAGTTTCTGTAAAGAAGGTTCAATTTTTCGAATTTACAATAAACAATAGTTTGAAACTTAATACTTGCTTAAATATTCATTTGACTTGTTGTCTAAGTTTCTCATTGTCTAAGAATCCAGGACCATGGCTGTGACAGATAAAATGAATGAGTAGAAACCCTGATATCAATTCTAACTAGAACCAAGAAATTTCACAATACTATGTGAAGAATTTGACAGAGTGCTGAAAGACTTAAATCGAAACAAGGCCCCAGGAGTAGACAACATTCCAGTTAAATGACTGATAGCCTTGGGAGAGCCAGCCATGACAAAACTCTTCCATCTGGTGAGCAAGATATATGAGACAAGCAAAATACCCTAGGTTTCAAGAAGCATAGCATAATTCCAATCCCAAAGAAAGCAGGTGGTGTGAAAATTACCAAACTATCAGTTTTATAAGTCACAGCAGCAAAACACTAACAGAAATTCCTTACAGATGAATGGAAAAACTATTAGAAGCTGACCTCCAGGATGATCAGTTTGGATTCTGTAGAAATGTTGGGACATTTGAGGCAACACTGACCCCACAGCTTATCTTAAAAGATAGATTAAGGAAAGGAAAACCTACATTTCTAGCATTTGTAGGCTTAGAGAAAGCTTTTGCCAGTGTCAACTAGAATACTTTCTTTCATATTCTGAAGGAGGCAGGAGTAAAATACAGGGAGTGAAAGGCTATTTACAATTTGTGCAGAAACTAGATGGCAGTTATAAGATTTGAGGGGCATGAAAGGGAAGCAGTCATTGAGAAGGGAGTGAGATAGGGTCGAAGTCTATCCCCAATGTTATTCAATGTGTATATTGAGGAAGCAATAAAGGCAATAAAAGAAAAATCTAGAGTAGGAATTAAAATCCATGGAGAAGAGGTTTGCCAAAGAAATACTTCTGTCAGAGATAGCTAAGGACCTGGAAGAGCAGTTGAATGGAATGGGCAGAGTCTTGAAAGGAGGATATAAGATGAACATCAACAAGAGCCAACAAAGGATAATGGAATATAGTCTAATTAAATGACATGATGCTAAGAGAATTAGATTACAAAATGAGACACTTACGGTAGTAAATGAGTTTAGCTATTTGGAAGCAAAATAACTGATGATGGTTGAAGCAGAGAGGATATCGAATGTAGACTGGCTATGGCAAGGAAAGCATTTCTGAAAGAGAGAATTTTGTTAACATTGAATATAAATTTAAGTTTAATGGAGTCCTTTCTGAAAGTATTTGTATGAAATCTAGACATGTGTGGAACTGAAACAATGACGATGAACAGTTTAGACAAGAAGAGAATAGAAGCTTTCAAAATGTTGTGCTATCAAAGAATGCTGAAGATTGGATGGGTAATCACATAACTAATAAGGAGATACTGAATAGAAGTAGGGAGAAAAGGAATCTGTGGCACAACTTCACTAGAAGAAGAGATTAGTTGGCAGGACATATACTGAGGCATCAAGGGAGCATCAGTTTAGTATTGGAGGGAAGTATGGTGGATAAAAATCGTAGAGGGAGACCAAGAGATGAATATACTAAGCAGATTCAGAAGGATGTTGGTTATAGTTGTTGCTCAGAGATGAAGAGGTTTGTACAGTATAGAATATCATGGAGAGCTACACCAAACTAGTCTCTGAACTGACAAATTCAGAATTTTACATGAAATTACTCCAGTTAACACTGACAAAACTTTCTCTAACTCTAAAAATACTATAAATGTAGGTTTGCCTTTCCTTAACCTGTCTTACAATTATGGGATCAATATTGCTTGGCATGTTCTTATATTTCTCTGAAATCCAAACCGATCATCCCTGAGGTAGTTTCTCACCATTTTATACATTCATCTGAGAAGAATTTGTGTTAGAATTTGGTACCCATGACTTATTAATTACTGATAGTTCTATAATATTCACACCTGTCAGCACCAGCACTTTTTGGAATTGTATTTATCATATTCTTCTTGAGTTATAGGGTATTTCACCAATCTCATATATCTTGCACACCTAATGAAACAATTTTTTCATGGCTGGTTCTCCAGAGGCAATGAGTTTGATTGAATGTCGTTACACCCAGGCCCTTGTTTTGACTTAGGTCTTTTAAGGCTCTGTCAGATTCTTCTTGCAGTATCATCTCTCGAGTCTCATCATCTATGTCCTCTTCCCCTTCTGTTCATTGCCTTATGCTCCTCCCACTTTGCCCTTCTCTGATGCAACAGGTTTTCCATCTGAGCTTTTGATATTTATACAGCTACTTCTCTTTCTCTGAAGTCCCTGCAAGCGGAATCTCTTACCCCATGCGATGTACGCAACTAAAGTCTTACATTACCTACCTAGTTATATTTTAACACAAAGATAGGAGAACTTTTGTCTTTTTCAACAATGATCGGACATGTTTCAGCTGTACAACTAATACTTGCATACTGTCCTACAATACTTAATTGAATATTGTGTATGTTACTACAACGCAACACTCCTACTGTGAATATTTGCACATTTCACTCCTTCTTGGTGTCAATAATATGTTAGGTGTAGAGAGCTTTTACGCATCCTACAATACATAACCAGATATTACATATATTACTAATACGTAATAATACCACCGTGAACCTTCATTTGAAGCTCCTGGAATACAAAAACATGCATACATACCTACCCATGATTAAACGCCCTCAGAAGTCACAGAAAGCTCATTCGCAATTCTTACACTTTTCAAATTCCCCAACATTCAATCAACATGGTTTTTTTTTTTTTCCTTCATTGTAATTTCATTCCTCATACAAGGTGGACCGGCAGCAGCCTAGATATGCCGCCAACAAGTACAACGGTAGATACCATAGAAGACATAGAACAGAAAAAATGCATGGTAAAATATGATGATAAATGTAGACGATAAATATGAAGCCATACAACTGAAGGCACTGTGTACACAAGGGAGGTCAACAGTTAAAACAAATGTAGACATCCAGTTGGATACACGAACGTAGATGGACACCGATGAAACACTGTTGCACAAAGTGAAGAAACACTGACGCACAGAACCACTGTGGTGATGATCATCGGTCAAACAGACACCAACACATGGAAGAAGGTGGGGGAGGGGCCTGCCGCTGGGTTTAGGGGAAAGGCAAGGGGGAAGGAGGGGGGAAGGAGCCAGTTGGAGAAAGAATTGGGAGTTAGGGAGGAGAGAGGGTAGGGGTTGGAAGCCCAGGGAGGGGGAGGGGAGGCAGAGGGTAACAAGGGAGTGAGGAGAAAGGGAGAAAGGAATGTGAGGGGGAAGAGGAGGGAAAGGTGGGAGAGGGGGGGGTTAGATCTGATAGGAGGGTTAGATGGAGGGGACAAGGACATCATCAGTGAGGGGGAGTTGGCGGAAGCCACCTTGGGCAAGGGAATGGAGAGTGTGAAGATGGAGAGCAGGCGGGATGCAAGAGTACAGGCACAGCAATGGGCCGGGATGGGCGAGGATGAGAGAGACAAGAGGGTGTGGAGGATTGAACTTGCAGTTGGTGTAAAGGATTTGTATCTGTTCGAGGACAAGGAGAAGGTGTGGGAAGGGAATTGAGTCATAAAGGGTCTGCATGGGGGATGGGAGGCGGATGTCATAGGCAAGGCGGAGTGCATGGCATCAAGGATTTGGATGGACTTATAGTTGGTGGAAGGGGCGGAAATCCAGGTAGGATGTGCATAGCAGAGTATAGGTCAGATGAGGGATTGATAAGTGCAGAGGATAGTGGAGGGGTCCAAATCCCACGTTCGGCCAGATGGGAGAGATCAGGAGATAGGGGGTCCAGGAAAGGCGGCAGTCGAGGGTGGCACCAAGGTGTTTGAGGTTGGTGGCGAGGTTAATGGGGCGGCCATATATGGTGAGGTAAAAATCCAGGAGACAGAAAGTAGGAGTGGTGTTGCCTACAATGATTGCCTGGGATTTGGGAGGATTGACCTCGAACAGCCACTGGTTGCACCAAGCAGTGAACTGGTCAAGGTGGGATTGGAGTAGGTGTTGGGAGCTTTGTAGGGTGGAGGTGAGGGCAAGGAAGGTGGCATCATCAGCAAATTGGAGGAGGTGGATGGGGGGTTTGGGTGACGGCATGTCCGCCATAGAGTGGAGGTAGAGATGAGGGAAGAGGATGGAGCCCTTGGACACAACAGCGGAGGGATTGAAGATATTGGAGTCAGTCTTGTGGATAGTAACATAGGAAGGGTGATGGGAGAGTAAGATGATCAGACGGGCATAATTGACAGGAAGGGCGAAAGTTTGGAGCTTGAAGAGAAGACCAGAATGCCAGATATGGTTGTACATACATTTGAAGTAAATATGGCAGAGCAACGGGAATTTAGTTGGACAGAGAGGAGGTGGGCGAGCTGTAGGAGGAGGTCGTCAGCAGAGAAGGAGTGTCAGAAGCCACATTGGGTAGGAGGCAGTGCAGGCAGAGGTGCTGTTGTAGTTGTCAGGCAAGGATGGACTCCAAGACCTTGCTGAAGACTGAAGTGAGGCTGATGGAGGAGATGTCAGAGGGTGGTTTGGCAGGCTTAGGGAACATCAAGATCTGGAAGGTTTTCTGCAGGTCGAGGTAGTAGCCGATCACTAGGACCACATTATAGAGCACAGCCAGGATGCTGAGGAGGGATAGGTAACCTCGCAGAGATGGTGGTAGGTGACATGGTTGTGACTGTGAATGGTGTTGTGTTTACTGTGAATTGGGGGGGGGGGGGCAGAGATGTCGGTACAGACATCTGGGAGGAGGGAGTAATCAAACACGGGGTCATCAGGAATAGTCATGATATCGGACAGGTGGGAAGGGAAATGATTGGCCTTATTGAGGTCGTTGGGAAAAGCTTCATCATCATGGAGGAGGGGATACTGTAGGGAGGGTTTAGATCCAGTAAGCCGACGGAAGACTGACCAGTATTTGGATGAGTCTATAGGTAGGGTATCATTTAGACAGGTGCAGTGAACATCATCATCTTGACAAAGTATATACCACGCTTCATGAATTATATGATACTAGTATGAATATTGCAGATTATGAAAAGTGCAATCCCACGTTTGCTTACAGCAACTCCATTAATGGACTAGAAACACAAACTTGTGGAAATGCATCATATTTCAACTGCATCTCCATAAAAATGCAAAATGTGAAATAAAATTAACAACCCGTTAAGATTTCTCCAAATGGTGTGACTGTGCTATACAGTGGTTGCTTTACATTGCCAACAGATGGGACTGTGTGCGCCAACCCATAATGTGTGTTAGAGAGAGAGAGAGAGAGAGAGAGAGAGAGAGAGAGAGAGAGAGAGTGCTCACTGCTCTGAAGATAATGTTAACGATCACTTCTTACGACTTGCGGTGCTGTTGAAAAATGATTTTTAATGCTCCAAACACTTACTATCATATAATCATTTGCAGGTGCAAATACGGTAAACCATGGTACACTTTGCATGTCCTTTGATGGTTCAGAGAACAATTTAAAACTGGTAGGAAGGTCATGTTTTATGGTAAGTCGCATCTGCAGTGATAACTTTTGAATCAAATTTTCACACAAGTTTTTGCAGGCTAATTTTGATTCAGGAGGATGTACTAAATAATACTTTGCAGTATCAATGGTTGTTCAAAGACTTGTCAGTGTTTGCAGAGTAAATATTGTATGCTCATAATACAAGAACATAAAAAGCCACATTTTTAGTAGCAGATAGTCATACCATAGTTTTCTTGTAAGGCCTACATACATAATTAAAAGTATTCCACACTGGGTGTACAATGAAATTCTCTACAAGGACTGAAGGGCATACTGATTTGATGTATTGATCCATTTTCATATACAGCTGCACAATGTGCCAGAGATATTTGGATTTTTATGTTAATTTTAACATTTTTACATATAATTATAGATTTGTACATAATAACACACATTAGTATATCAATTAATGATGAATACTTAAATAAATGTTGTTTAGCTATCTACAGAGAGATAATATACAAATGTTCTTCTGTATGAGACTACATAGGGTTAACATAGAAAAATTAATTTTTATAGCTATTCATTTACTGTGTACAACTTAAATTTATATTTGAAGTGACCAATGTTATGTATGTGCTTAATGGTACCTGATAAGGCACTGTATAGTTTGATACTAGGATGCACAAGGCTGATTTGAAATAACTTTGTATTGGCACTTTGAACATGTACATCCACTGCAATAGCAACTGACAATTTCATTCTGGATCCACAGTTTTCAGTGATTTAGCTGTAAAACCAATAGTCAAGGGTTTAACTGAATGTGTTAGTAACAAAATTTGCTAACCCATTAGGTCCAGGTAATAGGAAGTATTATATTGCTAAATCTTAATGTGACTTGATTATTGTGTTTCAAAATACACCACAATTGAACAGTGGAAAGAAATTTATAAAGTAAACAATGTTGATGGAAAATTTATCTCTTTCTTAGACGTATTCCTGCAACATTAAATTTCTGGTCATATAAATTTTAAATACTGTTAATTATAATTAGTGATATTACAATAATTAGGAAGAATGTGATAATGAAATATTTTGTATCTTTGTCATGTCTTATATTACATGTACATTCACTGTACACCATGTAATCCTACAGGATCAAATAAAATTCAGTTCAATTCAACATTTTGGTCTTGTTTTTGCCTACAGGAAATAAATAATCAAACTGAACAGATGCAGGATAAAGAATGGACTACTTCTGGGATTAAAGTGTGTTGTGCTATGCAGTGAGAGCTCTGCATAATTCAGAGAACAGAGCAGTAGTTGAGATCTGAAACAACATTACCATCATTATTGTCTTTAAATAAGAAAAACTTGTGTATTATCCTCAAAAATTAAGACACTCCAAAAACAGGGCAACAACTATTTGGAACATGATAAAACAAGAAACAAACAAAACTAGTAATGCAAATGAAACTGAGCCACCAGAAATTAATTCCAACAGAAATGATGACTTTTTCCAAGATTACTTCACCACAGTGGCTGCACCCAGTAGCGAACAGTGGAATACAGACGGTAGTGCAAACATTGCATGCAACACCAACGTACATTAGTTTCAAAAATACAACCCCAAAGGAGATTACAGGCCTCACTAGGTCAATAAAAAGTAGCAATTCTGCTGGCTGTGACTGTTTTTCCAGCAAGATATTAAAATTCTTGTAATCAGTCAATGACTGGAGGCATATTTCCTATCAGACTGAAAAATGCTGTAGTAATGCCCATTCCAAAACTGGAGATAAGCATAACCATCTCTTAATTGCAGACATATACACTCATCCTAGTCTTTTTAAAATTATTTGACAAGCTTGACTACAGTTGCAAGGTATTGGGTGACTGCCTTGACCTATCAAAGGCCTTTGTTCAGGTGAAACATAAAATACTTTTGCATAAACTAATTGCTTATGGCATTCCTGGGTTGATATATAATACTCATTCCTTTCTTTCTGGAAAATAGAACTTAGAGCACTGAAAATTTCGTTAATGATGGTAAGATAAGGGGTGTGTATCTGGTAATCACACTGTAGGTTCAGAAAGCTATATAACTTGTTAAAAGAATTTGTTCTGATTTGAAATCAATCCTACAATGTTGAATAATGAAATTACAGAGGCATCCAATTCCACCCATCTGCTTTGACCCATGATATCATCAGTGTAGTGGAGACAGCTAGCTACAGCAAATACAATATGGTGACAGTGATGTCACTATATACATGTGCAAACAAAAGCAAACAAAAATAAAAACTACACAATAACATCTCACTCCAAAAAAAATGAAAGTAATGGAACAACTGTGGAAAATTTGAGGTTTTGAGGGGGAACAAGCTAAATATACAACAATAAAAAAACACCACATCAGTCTAAAATAATACCCAAAAAATTTAAATTACAGCATTCTGCTACACCAACAAAACCATAGGAATCGGACATTTCCATTGACCTATATAGCTCAACTTCAGCTATCAATACCAAAAAACCAAAACATGGAATCAGACATTTCCACAGCTATCAAAACCAAAAACCAACACCTACAACAAAAATTACTTACTCACAAAAGCCTCTGGCAATACCATCTACGTTAGCCACCACAAACACACATACACACACACACACACACGCACACGCACACACACACACATACAGAACAAAAACAAAAAAAAACTCTCTTAAAACACCCATTCATGAAAATCACTGTCATATCAACATCTAACTAAAAAAAAATAAAAAATATTAGACTTCCTTTCACACAACAAACACTAAACAATTCAGGTCTAACAAAAACACCCAGCACATAAACAAAAAAAAACCTTAGTAACTCACTGAAAACACTTCTACAACCCACATTACTGCACCAACCACATAAACAGTAACCATGTTAGCATTATGACTACCAAAATTCAAATGAAACCAATACTACCCATTAAACTCAGCATGTCCACATCTACTACCAGAGGGCACAATTAAATACAACAACACAACATCTCGAAAAACAACCAAATCAAAGACACCACACTGTAGTGATGTCACGCACCACAACACCATTACATCACGGGTCAAACCTGAAGTATGGAGTCGGACTCTTCCATTGATCCAAATTATGTCATAAATTTATTTAAGCTATGCTAGGGATTGTACACATAGATGTTAAGACTCTAATTGATACCAACACTTTTTGAACAGATTCATATCACACAGAGGCAACTGAATAGCTTATCTGATTTGATCCATTATAAATGGTTTTTGAAAGCCTCCGACTGTAGATACAATAGGTTTGTTTATAAATAAATAAATCTTCTGCTACCAGTCATAATCGTGACTGGTAGCAGAAGATTTATTTATTTATAAACAAACCTATTGAATAGCTTATCACTGTTAACTCTTATAACCAAGGATGATCATAGAGGTCTACATACACTGACAGTGACTAGAATGTTATGATTACTAAGCTGAGTGCCACCTGCTACAGTAGCTCAATGAGACAGTTGTAACAGGTGTTCTATATGCTGCATTTAACAGCAGTTTGTGTGTGTGTGTGACAATCACTGTTTCGGTCACAGAAAACAAAATGCACCAGTTTTTTACACCAAAAACATCGTACACTGCCAATAGCAGGAAAATGAGGTAGGTCCAAATGTTTACTCTGATAGCCATGGACACGGTCTTGCAGAAGTTCTCAATAATCATCATGACTTAAAGGCCTACAGTTGTGTAAAACCAGGTGCTCCAATGCAGGAAATTATAAAGGACATCATAAAAGACTAAAAAAAGCACAAACCATTACATTTTATTAATTGGAGGTGCCAATGATGTATACGGGAATGAGTTACTGAATGTTGTGCACAACTTAAGAAAATTTCTGGACAGTACTAAGAAGCAGAATGTGATTGTCACTAGCATTCCTTGTAGACATGTTCTCATCCCCACTTAATGTGTAAATGCTGAAATTAGGGAAGCCAACTCACAATTTCAGTAAATATGCAAAATGTATCCAAATACAAACTTTCTTTGTACAGATTTTCTTAAGAGAGACTGCTTCATGAAATATGGAATGCCTCTGAACAAAAAGGGCAAGAAACATTTGTGTGGGAAAATTATTGAAATGGTAGAGAAACTCAACAAACATAGTGACAGCATGTCATTACCATTAGCTCCACCAGCCCATTCTTCCAAGCATAAATTCTCAGCAAATTCTCCTTCCATTAAAGATACAAAAGAAGGACAAACTGTGATGAGCACCCTACCTCCACCAGTTTTAAAGCAACTACCAGCAGAAGTATTTCCACAAAAAATGCTAAAAGCATCAGAAACAATCACAGCAGCAGCAACAACAAAAGCAGCTACATCAACAGCAGAGCCACCTCTGATACCAGCAGCGGCAGCAGAATCAATGGTAGCAGGACCAACTCCACCAAAAGTAGTAAAAACATCAAGAATAGTTACTCTAACAACAACAAATGCAGAAACAGCTCCATCAACTGCAGAGCCAGCCCTAATACCAGCAGGAAAATCTACAGTGAAAGCAACAGAACCATCATTAGCAACAGCAGAATGATCCACAGTAGCAGTAGAATCAATTCCGACATTAGCAGAACCAGTACTGTCAACTAAATAAATTTCAGACAGCAAACGGAAGCCAGTGTCTCCATCCCATCTAAATGATTTTTTAGTGTAAACCAGAAAGAGGAGGAAGCCAACAATAGAAACAGAGATGTAACTGTATTTAAGTTGGTAAAGCAGAGAAATCTACAACAAAGTGTTAACAGCTTTAAAATAATCAACCAGAATGTACAGGGCTTGAGCAAGAAATATGAACAATTAGACGTGTTTGTAAATGAAACTATGCCTGATGTGCTTGGCATTACTGAACACTGGTTTACCGAGCAAGGTGGTGCAGTGGTTAGACACTGGACTCGCATTCGGAAGGACGATGATTCGATCCCGCGTCCGGCCATCCTGATTTAGGTTTTCCGTGATTTCCCTAAATCGCTCCAGGCAAATGCCGGGATGGTTCCTTTCAAAGGGCACGGCCGACTTCCTTCCCTGTCCTTCCCTAATCCGATGAGACCGATGACCACGCTGTCTGGTCTCCTTCACCAAAAAACAACAACAACAACAACAACACTGGTTATCTTATGCTAAAATAGAACTTTTTAAACCAATAAACATGGTACTAGCTAATAAGATTTGCAGATCTTCTATCAGAGGTGGGGGTGTGTGTCAATGTACGTAAAAAGCACATTTGATTTTACTTCTGTAAATGTAAGTAAATATTCATTAGAAGAAACAATTGAATTATGTGCAGAATGTATAAAGGTACCAAATGATGAAATTTATGTTATATGTTTATATATACTGCCAGGTGGAAATTTTGAAGTTTTCTTAACAAAGTTTTGTGACATGATAGAGAACGTTTTTATATCACACCTGAACAAGTTAGTAATTATAGGAGATTTCAACATAAATGTATAAGCAGATAAGTTACACACTAGACTATTCAAGTATACTCTGCTTGAATATAATGTAAGATACCTGATAAACATTGCAACCAGGGAGAGTGAAACATGCCAGTCTGCAATAGATAACATAAACACTGGTATTCATCTTTACGACCTTACATCTTCTGTTATTATAAGTGCTTTGTCAGACCACCATACAGTAGAACTAAGTGTGCACATAAAGAAGTTCCTACACACAGTTTCTATAGATATATTAGGATGAATACAAACCAAAATATAACTCATTTGAATAATATGCTAAGGAATGTGGACTGGAACAGTATTCTAATGACACATCATAGTTAGGGCAAATTCTCAAGTGAATTGTACTACATTTTCAACCAAGCCTGCCCATTAATAAAAAAGAGAAAATAGGTAAATCTGGGAAACATACAACTGAAAATCACTTGCTGATAAACACCACAATAGAAACTGATCAGAATAAGATAGCAGATCTGTTTCACAATTACTTTGCTTCTGTTGGCTGAAGCATAAACAATCAGCTTAAAAATCATAAACACAAATTCAGAGGAACACCAGTGTCAGGGAATATATTTTTGATGCCAACAAGTAAAGAAGAAATAATTAAAATAGTAAGTGTCTTAAAGAATTCCCATGCAGCAGGATATGATGGTCTTAGTCTGGACACTCTTAAGAAATGTAAACATAAAATTGCATGAGCTTTATCAACAGTTATCAATTCTCATATGGAAGATGGTCTATTTCCAGATGAGCTGAAAATTGCTTGAGTTGTGCCTATTTTTAAAAAATGAAACAGAAATCTAGTAGAAACTTTTGACCCATCTCTGTTCTTCCAATGATATGTAAAATCTTTGAGAAGGTAAGACACATAAGAATCTGGAACTTCCTGGTATGCAAAAAAGTTATTTATAAGGGGCAGTATGGGTTTGTCAAGGGGTCATCCACAATTACAGCAGCATCCAACTTAATTGAAGTTGTCACTCAAGCAATAGATAATAAAGAACATGTATGTGGCATCTTTCTAGACTTACAGAAAGCATTTGACTGTGTTGATACGACCATATTGCTGGACAAACTGTGGAACTATGGCATTCGAGGCACAGCCCATAATCTGATGAAGTCCTACTTGACAGATAGGAAGCAGTTTGTGTCTATTAGCACTACAGAGGGAGCGTACAAATCAAACACCACTCTCATAAATTTTGGTATTCCACAGGGGTCAATATTAGGACAACTTCTTTTTATAATTTATGTTAATGATATACAGTCCATAACAAACCATGCAACAGATATCTTATATGCTGATGATACCATGTTAATATGCCACAATCCAAGCTATTAGCAGCTTGAAGTGGAATCCAGTACTGCAGCAGGCTTTACTCTGCAGAATTTTAATGGAAACAAACTAAAATGAAACACAAATAAATCTGTCTATATTGAATTTGATCTTGGGAGACAAAAAATTCATGAAAACCAGATTTTAATGGGTGACAAATACATTAAAAAACAATACTTGACCAAATTTCTTGGCCTGACACGAGATGCAGAGTTAAGCGGTCTGATCATGTAAATGATATTTGCAAAAAGCTATGTACTACCATATACGTCCTAAGAAAACTGACACCTTTTTGTAACATCACCACTCTGAGGCAAATATATTTTGCACTATTTGAATCCCATCTAAGCTGTGGGATAGAGGTATGGGGATCCAGCAGTAAAGGAATAAGAAAAGTGTACCTATCTTACAAAAGTAGGCACTTAGAATTATAGGAAATAAATGTGCCAGGGAGTCCTGCATAAATTTGTTTAAAGAATTTAAAATACTAACTGTTCATAACCTGCATGTACTGAAGATAATCATTATGGTAGTAAATAGTAACAAAACAC
Source organism: Schistocerca serialis cubense (assembly GCF_023864345.2). Classification (NCBI taxonomy): domain Eukaryota; kingdom Metazoa; phylum Arthropoda; class Insecta; order Orthoptera; family Acrididae; genus Schistocerca; species Schistocerca serialis. The sequence goes on along the minus strand of NC_064648.1, from coordinate 160,436,901 downwards.
TTAATAATGAAATACGTGATCACAAGACTAAAGGTAGAGGGAGACCACACATCATCTCTCATAGAACAACACTTTATGAGAAAAGCCCTCACTGTGCAGGCATAAAACTACTGAATTTGCTTCCATCATAATATCTCCAAATTGCCCATTACAAAACTAAAATAGAAATTAAAATGATGGCTCCTAAACAATCCTGTATATTCAATAGATGAGTTTCTAGATTTAGAACACTTGTATGATGGAAGACCATCTATCTGAAAATATATGTAATCTCAGACCTTACACTGTGTCACAAACTGTAAATATTTGAATCTCAGTTCTGAATACTGTGTCACAAACTGTAGATTCCTTAATATAAGTATTGCAATAACATATTGTTATTATGTATAGTCCATATACGTAACATTGTCCTATCAACTAAATTTAGAAAAAGGTATGTAGATAAAAGTGCCAGGCAATAATATGTAACTCTAATAAGTAAGGCTCTGACTTATTCAGAAGACTGGAACAAAAAAAACCTTTTTTTGTAATCAGTTGATGTCAGATCAAAAATAAATAAATAAATAAGTAAATAAGGTTAGAGTCACAATCATATGTATATTCCTTCCATTGTGCAGTAACTTTTATGGGACTTGCTGTACAGATAAGTACAATGTACACCTACCCAAACTGTCAAAATGTATCCAGTATTGCAGATGTAATGCATTTAGTTTGATGGACGGATAGTAATATCAGAATCTCACATAATAAACTGAAGTGGCAGTTGCAAGTAATGCGCAACCAATTAAGGCTTTTTACAAAAATGGAGAATGCATACAAGTTAAACACAGTTAGGCTTAGAAGCTTATTGTGTACAATGTTCCATTGACAAGTCAGTCTACATAAGAGCTTATCTATGTTGTAACATGAACAATTAGTGAACTTATACTAGCTGAACACTTCATACATACATTCCTGCAACAGTCAAGTACAGGAATACAACACTAGACATAAGATGGGTTGTTTAAAATAAAAATAAATTTTACCTATACTGTAACAAGCCCACACATGAAAGGATTTATGTTGTATAATGAAGTACCAAGATACTTTAAACGTTTTGCAGGTTCAAAATTTAAAACCAACCTCAAGAACTGGCTAATATAAAACTGTGACTATTTCTTTGATAACCTCTAATTGTAAGTATTGTCATTAGTTTTTATTTCATACCTTTCATGTTCTGATTGTTGGAAATCACACGTTTATCAACATGTAATATGCCTCATGTAATCAAAGATTGTGCCATAGGTGACTTGTCAATTCAGACATTACATACAGACTAATAAATTGGATCTAATGGGGATTACTAGAGAATGGGATACCACCTGACTGCTTTGATCAGTGACATCATCATCATGCTGAAAAGCCCTATTTCAAGTGTATCCAACAGAATGGCTGATACATTGATTGTAACTGGCAAAGATACAAATACTATGTAAACCAATACACTGACTGAACCCAATGAAATTAGTGGGAAAACCACAGGAAAAAAATTGGGTTTTTGGTGGGGACAAACTGAAAATTCAGTACTAAAAATAGTTCAGCAAATTCATGCAAAACACCATAAGATCACACTACCCAAATCTCCAGTTAACTTATATAGCTCAATATTGGACCAGGATATCAATAACCATGCACCACCCTTCCATAACTGCAAAAGGCAGTATCCCAGTATTGCTCAACCCTAGGCGGGATTCCAATAACCATCCCGTATATCCCCACAAAAGCCAGTATTCCAATGTCCAGTTCATCTATACAACTCAATCCTAGAATAAAAGTTCACTTAACAGTGTTGGTGATCTTGCTGTTGCATGTTGGTAACTGTATGCACAGTGAATTATTGGTAGGGAACAGCACAAATGGTGAGTCAGGTGAAACAAGAGAGCAGAACACAAGAGATAATAGAAAATGTCATAAGTGGATCAATATTTTTTAATGAAATTGTGGCAGAAAGTAGGTGAATGAGTTTTTGTTAATTAAACCATGGGAAAAGAAAGCTAATCAATGTTTTTAGTTAAATCTCAAGAGAAAGTCAGTGAATCAATTTTTATTAATAATATAACTGCACACTGAATATATTAATAAACATTGATTCATCTCCCTTTTCCCATTATTTAATTAAAAAATTGATCAACTTACTCAGTGGTTACATGCACACGTTAGAGTACCATTTAATTTTATGACATATTCTGTTTTATATGACAAGATTCTGCACACCACATAATTTTGGACACTGCACATCATGATGACTGTAGCACTCCAAATGACACAATATCATACCTCCCAAACACATCACAACCACATAATTAAACAGCTAGAGTATGCCACCTCTTCATACACCTGTTCTGTCAGCTCCACAACATAATTTTATTCACTAATATACCACCAAATCTGACACAGTACACAGTGTCAAATTTTTTGTCCTTATAGCTTATTTCATTAATATATTGTGTTGAATTTTTCGTGGTGAATTGGGACAGTTTCTGTTTTTGTAAAGTTTGACCTCAGATTATTATTTTTAACTGATGTCCTCAAGAGTCTGCTCAATATGACGGATTACATCTCTCTCAGTTTAACAGCAAACTATCACTACTGAGTCATCAGCAAAGTCTATGGCATCACACTGAACCTGGCCTGGCAACTCTTCTTCATCTCAGCGATCACGGGCCATGTAGACCACTCACTGCATCAATGATCTGCTTCCACTGCCTTATATCTCTCGCAGTCTCTCTCCACCCTGCAGAAATTCATAATACTGTGATGTCCTTCTCTATGCCACCTTTCCACCTTGTACGAGGTCGGCCCAATGGTCTTATTGCCTGGAGAGTTCCTTCAAGTGCTTTCCTGGTGATTCTGTTGTTTTCCATTCTAGCCACATGTCCAGCCCATTGCAGTCTCCTACTTTTTAATTTCTGAATGATAGTGGGTTGCTTTATTAACTGATAAATTTCATTGTTCTTTCAAATTCTCCATACATCCTTCTCCAATGCAGGCATATCAGTATAGTACAAAAATAGTAGTCGCCCTAGTATTGAAGGTTAATCCAGGCCATATTGTGCGTGTTTCCCAAGAGGAATTTCTTCCTATTGTTATTAATAATTACTCCTTGGTTTCTGTTTGTCAGGCATGACGACACTCAATTTTCCTGGAAAACCACAGCTGGTTAGTTTCTGGTTTACATATAGGAAGCTTTCGTAAGATCATAAAACATGCCTGATACACACATTCCATTATTGTGACAGCTGCTAATTTTCATGATCAATTCACTTACTGTGTGGTAGTTCTGCAACCTTTCCTGAACCCATACTGATTGCATAAAGTAATGCTTGAAACAAATTGTAGCTCAGATGCAAATTTCTTTAAAACTTTTTAAAAAAATTGGCAACAATGAGACAGGTCCATAGTTCCAATTTTATCTTTTTCCCCAGTTTTATGAACTGGCCAAACTTATGCATATTTTAATCAATGAGGAAAATGTAGCTCATCAAAAGACTGGTTGATTATGAGAACAGTGCCAGTGGAATACTACATCAGAGCACTTTTATTATCGGAAACTCATCAGAACCCATTGACTTAAATTTTTATAGGGACATTATGATTTTCATAATGGATTGCCTGCCAAAAACTGGACACAGATCAAGCATGAAAACTGCAACTGTGAAAAAATAATCAGCATATATACCATGAATGGTCCAAGCTCCAGACGTGCACCATCACGCCAGTGACCATAACCACGGTGTTGCAGTAACGTCGTCAAGGTGTTGGCCTGCCAAGCAGGATATCTGTGTTCAAATCACTCTTACGCCCAACATTTTCTTCTTTTCTTTCTTGTTTCACAAAATAATGGACTGTCCATCCAGTCACTGATATGTCTTTTCACTTTGTGCCTCTGTCACGGCGCAGTGTCTGTTTGCAGCAGTGGGGGGTAAGGAAGTGGCCTCCAGACATACGTATCTCCTATTTGTTCTACAAAAGTACCACATATTATGACTCTTGTTTCCATTTTAAAAGTTTTGACCCTTGCTGTCCTTTGTTCTTGGATATTCCACATCTGTTTATTTGTTGCTTTCATTTGTGTGAGTGATCTGTGCAGCATCCAACCTGCTCCCACTATTGACCACATTTACTTGCAACAGTAACATATTTCTCTCACATGACAATTGCCAAGACTACAGAAGGAGAAACACACATCAACAAACAGACAAAAAGTTCATAATTTTGTGGAAAAGAAAAAAAAGACTGGAACATGAAGTGCACTTGAACATGGATCTCCCACTTTGTGGTACAATATCATGACCACACAACCACAGTGCCATGGTTCTTGCAGTTTACTTGATGCACATCGTGAGCTTTTTTCTATTTTGCTTCACTGTTTCTGTTTTGCTTCCTTTTTCACAGTTCAGCACAGCTTCTTTCAGTGTTCATGCTTTATTTGCATTCAGTTTTTGAAAGGCTATCCATTGGGCCATTTTACCACTAACTTGGAAGGGAAGGGGGGGGGGGGGATAAGATGGGGAGTTTCCCTTGTGAGTTTGATACATTGGAAAACTTAAAACATAAGCTATTCCCTGGCATATTGGGATTCATATTTGGTAGTGTGCAGTCAAAGATTTTATTACAACATATAAAGAAGTCATTGAAGGATTCGAATACAGCACTAGAATCTGTAATAACTTTGCCATTTACCATTAGTTTAGAGGGCCATCTTCTCTCCATTTCAGTGGCAACATCATCACTTATAAGAGACAAAACAGCTTTTGATTTGTTTTAGCACTCAAAATTAGTGTGTAGTAAGAAATTCATGACTCTGATTAGCTTTTGCCTGCATATGCAGCTTCCTCATCGTACTGCTAGACCCTCTAATTCCTATCTACTTTTATGAGACTCAGTCAATGCTGTTACAAAAGGGAAGCATTAGTCGAGTGCATCCACAAATTCAATTGTAGTTGTCCTATGTTGAAGTGTGTTCATTGACCAATCACATGGATAGGCTTAATTTTTCATTTAACACCTCTACATTTTCTTCACAGAACTTTCTACATTTTTTTGTTGTACACCCTGAATTTAATTTTGATAGTGATTTTCAGGGACAGCAGCCTTTACAGTAGTTGCAGGAGCAACAGTCTGTATGATTGACTGATCTGGCCTTGTAACATTAAACAAAACGGCTTTGCAGTGCTGGTACTGCAAACGGCTGAAAGCAAGGGGAAACTGCAGCCATAATTTTCTCTGAGGGCATGCAGCTTTACTGTATGGTTAAATGATGATGATGTCCTCTGGGGTAAAATATTCTGGAGGTAAAATAGTCCCCCATTCTGATCTCTTGGCATGTACTACTCAGGAGGATGTCGTTATCTGGAGAAAGAAAACTGGTGTTCTACGGATCGGGGCATGGAATGTCAGATCCCTTAATTGGGCAGGTAGGTTAGGAAATTTAAAAAGGGAAATGGATAGGTTAAAGTTAGATATAATGGGAATAAGTGAAGTTTGGTGGCGGGAGGAACAAGACTTCTGGTCAGGTGAATACAGGGCTATAAATACACAATCAAATAGGGGTATTGCAGGAGTTGTTTTAATAATGAATAAAAAAAACAGGGGTGCAGGTAGGCTACTACAAACAGCATCATTAACGCATTATTGTAGCCAAGATAGACACAATACCCACTCCCACCACAGTAGTAAAAGTTTATATGCCAAATTGCTCCGTAGATGACGAAGAGATAGATGAAATGTATGATGAGATAAAAGAAATTATTCACATAGTGAAGGAAGACAAAAATTTAATAGTCATGGATGACTGGTATTCGATAGTAGGAAAAGGAACAGAAGGAAAAGTAGCAGATGAATATGGAATGGGGATAAGGATTAAAAGAGGAAGCTGCCTGGTAGAATTTTGCACAGAGCATAACTTAATCATAGCTTACATTTGGTTCAAGAATCATGATGGAAGGTTGTATACATGGAAGAGGCCTGGAGACACTGGAAGGTTTCAGATAGATTACATGATGGTAAGACAGAGATTTGGGAATCAGGTTTTAAATTGTAAGACATATCCAGGGGGAAATGTGGACTCTGATCACACACTATTATTTATGAAATGTAAATTGAAACTGAAGAAACTGCAAAAATATGGGAATTTAGGGAGATGGGACATGGATAAACTGAAAGGACCAGAGGTTGTAGAGAGTTTCAGCGACAGCATTAGGGAACGATTGACAAGAACGAGGGAAGGAAATACAGTAGAAGAAGAATGGGTAGCTTTGAGAGATAAAATAGTAAAGGCAGCAGAGAATTAAGTAGGTAAAAAGAAGAGGGCTGACAGAAATCCTTAGGTAGCAAAATAAATATTGAATTTAATAGATGAAAGGAGAAAATACAAAAATGCAGTAAATGAAGCAGGCAAAAAGGAATACAAACGTCTCAAAAATGAGATCGACAGGAAGTGCAAATTGGCTAAGCAGGGATGACTAGAGGAGAAGTGTAAGGATGTAGAGGCATATCTCACTAGGGGTGAGATAGTACTGCCTACAGGAAAATTAAAGAGACCTTTGGAGAAATGAGAACCACATGTATGAATATCAAGAGCTCAGATGGAAACCCAGTTCTAAGCAAAGAAGGGGAAGCTGAAAGGTGGAAGGAGTATATAGAGGGTCTATGTAAGGGTGATGTACTTGAGAGAAATATTATGGAAATGGAAGAGGACATAAATGAAGTTGAAATGGGAGATATGATAGTGTGTGAAGAACCATTAGAACCTGACCTCTGGGAAGATCAGTTTGGATTCCATAGAAATTCTTTACAGACGAATGGAAAAACTGATAGAAGCCGACCTTAGGGAGGATCAGTTTGCATTACGTAGAAATGGTGGAGCACATGAGACAACACTGACGCTGTGACTTATCTTAGAAGATAGATTAAGGAAAGGCAAACATACATTTCTGGCATTTGTAGACTCAGAGAAAGCTTTTGACAAACTTGACTGGAATACTCTCTTTCAAATTCTGAAGATGCCAAGGGTCAAATACAGGGAGCAAAAGGCTATTTACAGTTAGTACAGAAACTAGATGGCAGCTATAAAAGTTGAGGGCCATGAAAGGGAAGCAGTGGTTGGGAAGGGAGTGAGACAGGGTTGTAGCCTATCCCCGATGTTATTCAATCTGTATATTCAGCAAGCAGTATAGAAAACAATAGAAAAATTTGGAGTAGAATCCATGGACAAGAAATAAAAACTTTGAATTTTGCTGATGAAATTTAGATTAGGAAATAAGACAGTTAAAGTAGTAGATGAGTTTTGTTATTTGGGGAGCAAAGTAACTGGCGATGGTCGAAGTAGAGGAGGATATAAAATGTAGACTGGCAATGGCAAGGAAAGCGTTTCTGAAGAAGAGAAATTTTTTAACATGGAGTATAGATTTAAGTGTCTGGAAGTCATTTCTGAAAGTATTTGTGTGGAGTGTAGCCATGTATGGACGTGAAACTATGATAAATAGTTTGGACAAGAAGAGAATAGAAGCTTTCGAAATGTGGTGCTACAGAAGAATGCTGAAGATTAGATGGGTAGATCACATAACTAATGATGAAGTATTGAATAGAATTGGGGAGAAGAGGAGTTTGTGGCACAACTTGACAAGAAGAAGGGACCGGTTGGTAGGACATGTTCTGAGGTGTCAAGGGATCACCAATTTAGTATTGGAGCAGCGTGGAGAGTAAAAATCGTAGAGGGAGACCAAGAGATGAATACACTAAGCAGATTCAGATGGATGTAGGCTGCAGTAGGTACTGGGAGATGAAGCAGCTTGCACAGGATAGAGCAGCATGGTAAGCTGCATCAAACCAGTCTCTGGACTGAAGACTACAACAACTCCTAATTCAAGAATTCTTTTTTTACGCTGTAGTTATAAATACTTACAATATTGTCAAGACACGTGGAAGAAGTTGCCCTAATTCTTTGTATGTTGATGGAAATTCTGATTTAACTTGTATGCCCCTATCCATTTGTTCAAAGTGAAGTAAATTTCTTCAAAATGGCTCTGAGCACTATGGGACTTAACATCTTAGGTCATCAGTCCCCTATAACTTAGAACTACTTAAACCTAACTAACCTAAAGACATGACACACATCCATGCCCAAGGCAGTATTCGAACCTGCGACCGTAGCAGTCCCGCGGTTCCGGACTGCAGCGCCTAGAACCGCACGGCCACCTCGGCCGGCAGTAAATTTGTCATCAGTTGTTGCATCTATATTAAAGTCAGCACATATGGCTAGCTTCTCACACAGTTCTTAGTTTTTAATTTATGTAACAATGTTTCAAATTATCTAAGAATACCAAACTTACATGGAACTCAGGGATTTGATATATACTGATGATTAATATGTTATAGACTTAAGTTCTATACAACTGCTTTCAAATGTAAGTTCTACACTTACATGGCCAAAATTCTGTCAGGTTTCATAGTCTACCAAGGGCTGAACTGGTATGCAAGATTGTCCATGCCCACTGATTGATTGATTTATTGATCCATTTTCATCTACAGCTGCACAATGTGCAAGAGATATTTGGATTTTTTTGTTAATATTAACAGTTTTACATATAATATACTTTGGTACATGATAACACACATTAATATATCCATTAATGATGAATACTTAAAAAAAAGTTGTTACACTATATACAGTGAGGTAAATACAAATGTTCTGAATGAGACTACAGTGGGTAAACACACAAAAATTTAGTTTTGTAGGTATTCATTTACTGTGTAAAAGCAGTGATCAACCAAGTACGACTTCAGTTTAGATTTGAAGTGACCAATGTTTTGTATGTGTTTAATGGTATCTGGTAAGGCATTGTATAGTTTGTTACTAGGATGGATAAGGCTGTTTTGAAATAACTTTGCGTTGGCACTTTGAACATGTACATTCAATTTTTGTCTTGTATCATAGCTGTGTATTGTGTGATTTTGAGTGATGAGTGATCTTTTTGTATGTAAGTTTTGCTTTAAGTACATTATATTTTCAAGTATATATATGCAAGGAAGCGGCAGGATCATCCTTTTTTGAAACAATGGTCTACATGATTTGCGATTATCTACCCCTTCCATTATTCTTATATTTTTTTTTTAGTTTTGAATGTTTTGATGGCATCTCCAGAATTTCCCCAGAACATAATCCCATACTGGAGGTGAGAGTGTACAACTGCATAATATACACACTGAAGGGTGTTGTAGCTGGTACAATTTTTTAATATCAGGTAGCCAGTTTGTAGCCTGTAATTTTATTAAGGAGATTGGTATTTGCAATTTTAAACCATTGTCCATTTAAACATATTACATTTAGTAATTGTTTCATTCGATGTAATATAATTTGTATGTTATTAGGCTTGCTCATCTTTCCTTCTGATCACACTCCAGTCTTTAAATGCATAATGAAATTACTACTGCTTACATTGTCATGTAGAGTGTCTTTAAAAATAGTCTTTTTGTAAACAGCTGTCTTCACACATAATTTCATGAAGATGTTTCTTTGCATCTGATGCAAGTCCCTTCTTACCAAATCAATTCAGGTGTTGTCTGTGCATAGGAAACTAGTGTTCTCATAATTTTTGTCATCAAAGAAGATTCATGTTTTTAAACTTTGAACAGAAGCATTATAATCTGTGATTGTTTTCTTGAATTTCACTACTCACGCAAGACCTGTTCACCAAATCAAATCTCATTGGTAAAGTCATCCTTATCACATTTGTATTCAACAGGTAACTACCAATTTCTTTTAAAGATGGACTGGCCTCATTGTGATAAACATTATTAGAGCCCCCTGTGAAAATAACACATTCACTTTTAGTAGAATTGGCACATTCTTTTTCTGTGCTGCTTATCACATTTTTTAACTTTGCCCCAGGTTTAACACTCAAGGTCTGTTTAGCAGATTTTGATAGAAAATTTGAAACACTGTATGTGTGCCTCTCATTCAATTTTTGACTTTGGTCCCATCATATAGTCATTCTTGTGTCACTGCAGAACTGTTGTTTGCAGATCTTGTGTTTAGTTTTGAGGAACCATTTGTTTTAGTTACAATTTAGATAAGTGTAGAGCATTATTCTTTACCTACACAATTTTTGTTTCTAAATTGTTCTTTCCTATTTTTTTAGGTGTAGCATATTGTCATGAATAGGGAACCAAAGTGAGCAAAAACCATCGTAAGAAATTTGATGAGGCAATAGTCGAGCACTCAAGCAAGCAACAGGCATCGAAACGGGGCCGTGTACTCGTGGTGTCGCCGGGGCAGGCGGCCTTCAAGGAAGCGAGTACGGACAGACACGAGTCTTGTGGCACTGAATACAGCCCTCTGGACAGCGACAGCTCCCAGGTACATATGCCAGGTCAAGCGAGACTGCAAATCACAAGGACACAGCAGTGGAATCTTTTGAAAGGAAAATGAGGGTGTCAGCTGCAGGAAGTGACGCAGGAAGTGCACGTCCCTGGAGAGTATTTATACTCATTGTAGTGAGCCAGGGGTCAGTCAGAGTCATTCAGAGCTGCAGTCAGGAGCAGTTCATTGAACATCTCGTCACAATTCTTCAGGAGCAAAGAATGTGGAAGAGACATTGTTGTGTGATGGAGTAGGAGTAGCTGTTAGTAGAAATCTGGTAGAGAGACTCAGATGGTATTTGTGAAACACTACACCTCTCTAAGAACTTTACTTCCATCCCTTGCATGTAACCTGTCAAGTTGCTTGACAAAAATCTATCAGTATTTGCTTATTATCATCCTTGTTCAGGCATTTAGCATCTACTGAAGGACCTACAAACTCTCCACATGGCTCTGTAGTTGTAGGTAACTGTCTCGTTCTCATTTCCCTCTCAAGGAAGTAACATAGGAACAAACAATTAACTGCCTCAACTACTGCCCACCTGGCATCAAAAAACTAACTATCCACATCACAGGAAATTGGATAGGTCGGTTAAAGAGTACTGCTCATTAATAGATAGTGTCCCTCAGTTACAGTCTGTTGTAGCCTCTGAGTTAATGGGATAGCAAAAGAGGGAATTTTTGTAAAAACTCTGCCTGAATTCAGGCAGAAACTAATGATTTTGAGACTTGTAGCCAGGAGCCAGTTTCCCCACACAGCAGTGCAGACCTTCATGAGTAGCAGTGCAGACCTCTGCCAGGGCTTCTGTACAGTATTTGTTGAGAATTATCAAAGTAGATGAGCAACTCATTAATATGCTTGCAACATGTTTGCTAGTCACCAGGGAAAGTCAGAAATGACAGTATACTGGGGTTCAAGGATTAACCAATTATGGTTCCAATTCAGGGAAGCTACTCAAAGAGTACTAGAGGCTCCCAGTTTACAGGGTGGTTACACATTAATCGAGAAGCCGGGTCGAGCTCTGTTCGTACAGAGGTTGTATGATGAGGGCATAAAAACTGTAGTTAGGGCGAGGGAAGAGGAAATCACATTATCCAATATGATACATATCACATCTGCTTAAGAAAGTGCCATTATGTCCCACAAGGAAAAACCAATTTGATAAAGTACCTTTCAGTCTCTCTCTAAACAAACTAGCAGTACACAGTATTGAGACAAGTTTAGGAATAAATCTGTCACATGTTTTAGTTTCAGAATGCCAGGTCACATGTTGAGGGAGTGCCAGAAAGCATAGGGGGTATTTGCAGTAGAAGCAAATCTGGTAATGGAACATAAAAAGTAACCAGGTCCAATAGATACAAAATTGTGTAAGGCCACTCCACTCCTAGTACCAGAAAAATATGCAACATGCTATTTACCAGAACATTCTGCAGCTCACACTGAATACAGAGACATTGTGTGCATTAAATGTAATCAATGGAGACACTCTGAATGTGTTCGGTGAGCCCCTGGTTAACTCCCAGAAAACAACAGCCAAGAGGAAATTAGTGACAGACACAACAAAGCAGCCAGTGACACAGTGAAATTATAAATATATATATATATGAAAGGATTTCAAGGTAAAACGTATATTTTAAGGAGTGGAGAATGACGTGGATATTCTATTCATGGGGCTAACTGGTTAAGACTTTATGCAAAAACACAGAGTCATAGGGGACTATGTAAAGTAAAAGATGTACATTCATGGGGAAATTCAAACACGGGGTGGACATGCAGTGAAATCGTAAGAACAAATGGGTCACCCCATGTCAAGTTACCTGTATTTCAATAAACTTCCCACTTTACCATCTTCAGTTTTGATGAAATTTTTGCAGGAAGTTTATATAGGGCTTAAATGAAGCACGACTAGATTACAGCTCCATAAGTAATGTGGTTGGGCCACTAGCCACCTTTTTTTAAAGGCTGATGTTTTGATCTAGTGAATTAAATGAATAAATCATCACTTTGTTTTATAACTGCACAGTATCTGAGAGACTTGTCATGCTGAAACTTGGTGATCCTGATAAAATTTTGAGGTATAACAGCTCAGTTGTAAGTAAAATTAAGGCAAATTTATCATAATGTGCTATCAAAATTGCTCATAAATCTTGTTGTAACAAATTTTGACTATCTTCATCGGCTTGTATCAACTGAAAGAATAACTTTCTGAAGCTGTTTCCTTACTCATCTACATCCTGTCAGCATGTCAAAAAGCTCTGCAAGTGGCACGTAGATGGCTCAAATAATAAATGAGTTATCTAAGTTCAAAATCTACTCAAAAATTAAATTAATCAATTTTTGCTCACTTTCAAGAGGTGATATCACAAAAGGAATTACTCAAATATGCTTTTTCTGGGACCTCTGAAGAGAACTCACTATGCTGGATCAGAAAAGTTATATTTATTTTTGAGATATAGCAATTATGAATAAATAAACTTATATTTTTGATACATTGAAAATACAGTCACATACTTGTGTTGATCCATGGTGGTTTTGCCACTACTGGTCTTACTCTTTATAATTCCCAAGTCATAATATTTCCATTCATTAATTCAGTTGCTGAAATGTGACATTATTAACGATTACAGTTGATTACAGCAAGCTATAAAATTGGCCCATTCTTGTGGCTGAGCTGGAATGACAGAAATAATATGTTGATCTGGAATCCAACAACCACAATACCTTGCCGGCCAATAGAATGAATATGCAGGTTTATTGTTGTGCATAAACTGACTAAGACATCATTTTCTTCATCTGAAACTTCAGAGATATTACCAACCCACCATTTTCCATCATAAATACCAGCCATATATCGGCCTGTTTGTAAGGCTGCAATATTTCTGCGAAAAACTTTTGTTTGACTGTGGTCGAAATTTGCCATACAACATTTGTATCACTGGAACCTACTTTTCGCTTAATGGCGCAAAAAGGAGATTCTTTCTTGATGCAGTGCAGCCATTTTTTAACTTTTCTTGCTGCTCAGTTTTCGATGATTATATTTCTTATTTTGCTACAAAAATAAATTGGATCCCATTGATATTCTTTGTGCAGTATTTATACATACCAGTTGCTATCAAAATGTGGTCCTCAGTTGGCCTTTGAAGGCTTGCTTTTGCTGCTGGGCACTTTACAGTTCCTCCAACTGCATCACATGGAGGACTTACATGTCTTATAGTAAAAAAGTTCCATTCGGCTGAGATTCCACCATCACTTTGAATGTGGGAAAGATTGAGAAATTTTTTTAAGTTTTCAGGCTGTGCTGCTGACCCACCACTGAAGTAGTATTCATGTGTGATTTTTCCAAGGAGATTTTCTATTGATTTCATCATAAAAGTATGTACAGTGATTACTACACAGCAGCTGACGTTATTTCTGAAGTGCAAAAGAAATGGCTGTAAATTTCCTTCACTGAAAATCTTGATCTGCATCTTGGAGAATGAGTGAATAATTTTCAGCAAAATCCATTGATATGATTAGTTCAGGTGGCTTGAGTTGGTGCTTTGCAGTATAATGATGAGTGGAAAGTTTGTCAGTTTTTGAAATCAGATCTTCAATACAACCCTCAGTGGTCATCTGCTTGGTTTCTAATGTACCTCTCTCAGCGTGCACCCACTGTTTGAACTCAATGGAATCAACTGGATCACTGTCTTCAAAACTACTTTCTAAAATCTCTTGCAGATGTTCTTTTCCTGGACAGATTCCACACTGATGAATCATGCAGTCTTTGGATTCCAAATCTAACACTGTTTTGCCAATCAGGCTCTTGTAATCTTCTTTAATTGGACTACTTGCAAATATCAATTTTACATTTGGTGTAAAGTGCAAACACAGAATGAGTGGATTCCTGTGGCACCTATGGCGATTCACCATTTTGGCCTGAATTCACAAAATTTGGAAAACCCAATTTCAATTCCATGCTGAAGTTGATATGCTGCAAACAATTCTTTCAGATTATCCAGAAGAAGGTATTTTTGGTTCAATACTTCCTTTCCATCTATTCTAATTAATACACAGTCCTTTTTACATGGGAAAATTCGGATAAGTTTTTCATTTTGAAACAATGTTAATCTTCTTTGTTTTACAGCACCTGGAATCTTCTTGCCACAGCTGTTCTTTAGCAGAGCTAATACACTATTTTCTGCCTTTTGTTTTCACCACCCTTTCTGAAACGCCAGATTCTTGCAGTGTCTCTTTTACAGTCCAACTTAGAGGTACTAACGTCAAAATCTGAAATTTTTCAGGTCACCTTGATAATTACAACTTCTTTACAGATATAATCAGCTGTTTATAAACTGCTTGTACAAGGTGCTTGAAAATTTTTTGGGTCAAAGCCTCCAGCAGCAGCAGTGTTATTCACAATTGCCTCTTGAATTTTGCTTAATTTTTCATTTTGTATAACCTTCGGCATCCCTCGTTGATACACCCTGAAATTTTAGAGGGCAGTTAGGCTTGCATCAAGTGATTCTGCTGGGTACAACTCTGCTTTTCTTGCTGGAAAGTTTTTCTACAAGTTGGACAGACCTTCTGACCAGATTTCATTGCTGTTTGTCACAGCTTTCAATTGCTTTTCTGTTTCTGCATGAACAATCCATAAACCTATTTTTTAAGAATGGTGCTTTGCGCCCAGAGGGTCACAACACGATTTCTGTAGAAATTCATACTTGTCCAAAAGTATTGCTTTGTGATGAAAACGTATTTGCGCATTTTCAGTAGGACATGTTTCACTTCTTTGGTATAGTAATTCTTGTTGCTCTACTGAAAATCCTTTGACATATTTGAAGCCTTGTTGATGTATGTATATTTTCAGATGACACGTAGGATTATCTACATGGAACAGAAATGTCTCTGATAGCCATTAAACTACAATTGAATATTTACTTCCCATTGTCAGACACCTTGAAATAATTTTTACTTACAGAAAAACATGTTTATATAGTAATGTCAATAGCCTTTATACCATTTAAAAAAGCATACATTAAATCTTAACATTCTTCACTACACAACAGTGTGCTTCAGAATCATTATTGAAGAATGTTTTTAAACTGCATTGTTGCCACTAAATTTGTCTGTTGCTAACATAAAAACAACTTCTTCTGATCAAATAAAATTAGCTCTTTTCAATGGTTCCCATAAAAAGTAGATCTGCATGATCCCTTTCGAGATATGACCTTTTGAAAATTTGCCAAAATTGAGTAGTTAAATTTTTAAGTAGGCTTTCAACTTAGATGACTCAGTTATTATTTGAGCAATGTAGGTGCCACTTGCAGAGTTTTTTTTGACGGACTGCAGGTGAGTAAAGAATCTGCTTCTGAAAATTATTGTTCCAGCAGATAAAAGCCAATGAAATACAGTCAAAATTTATAATGACAAGAATTACGAGCCACTTTAATAGCACATAATTATGAGTTTACCATGATGTGATCTTTAGTTCTAAAACTAAGCTATTATACCCTAAAAGTTTTAGCATGAGAGGTCTGTAGATACTGAGCAATGATAAAAGGAAGTTGATGATTTATTCCTTTATGTTGCAATGTCAAAAAACTAGCCATTACTGAAAGATGGCTAGTGCCCCAACCATACTACTTATGGAACTCAAATCTAGCAATGCTTCATCTACGCTCTGTATGTACATGCTGCAAAACTTTCATTAATATTGGAGACAGTCAAGTGGAGACCTTTAAGCCACTTAACTTGTAATGACTAGTCGATGTCACAAAGTCAAAAAATAATTGTGTACAGACTATGGGAGCTGTAAGCACACAAAACAGAGCTATGAACATAGTAGAGGTCTGTTCAACTGAAAATGGAACTTTGATGCAACGGAACTTTGATGCAACAAGCAGAGAAGTCGAAAGGAGCCCGTAATGCCAGTCACTGCACAACAAGGTCAGGTATGCGACCCGCCATGGGGAAGATGCCACCAGACAGAATAAAGTGGTTTCACCTGAGGACATAGAAACTAGACTGAATAAAAGTTTCTCACAATAACAGAACCAACCTGACAGAAGTAAACTCATACCCAAATGGAGCCATGAGCCGAGAAAGTTAAAAACAGCCATGACAGAAAACAGGGTTAGTGGCTGCAGATCACAAGAGGAAGGAATGGGAAGCAGTTGACACCATAACACGGGAAAGTACTGAAGGAAGAAGTCTACAAAATTGTAGTTGTAAATGTGAAGGTACCATGACAGATGTAGGGCAAATACAAGAAAAAATTGTCAAATGATTGACACAATGGTACCCTGGCAAGAAATACAGACAGGACTGTATGTCCCACAAGCATTGGTCCAAGTGGAAAATGGACAGTATCAGAGGAAATACAGTAAATGATTATTAATGGGTGACTGGTTAACTGGAATGCGATTTGCAAATAGAAACTGGGGGGAAGCAGCCAGCGTGAAATTTTGCATTCTACTGTAAATTCTGTGTGCCACAAAATTTTTCCAAGTTGCCATCCAGTCTAATTAAAATTAGAAAAATTGATTATAAGAAGAAAAATAACTGAATTAATCACTGAATTGGTAAGCATTACCAACGTGCTAATATTAACAAAAGGATCCAAATGAATAGACAGAATGAGCATATGGGAACACTTTAATTACACATAATAACTAATTCAGATCAATCAGGAGCTTAAAAATTAACAAAAAAAAAAAAAAAAAAAAATAAGGTACTCAGACAAAGTTCTAGAAGTATAAAGCCTACCAGTTGCACTTTAGAAACGCCAGGTTGGGTGTATTAGAATAATCTTACAACAGGGGAGGTGTTTGTCTCAGAACAGTAATTACATTTTAAAACAATTCATTCAAATAAAACGTCATATTAAAAATTCACGAAGTTATTTTAAAGCATGATATGATGTTGCCTGTTATTTAATTATTTACCTCACTTATACTATTATTATTGTTACATCATATTAAATATTCACGAAGTTATTTTAAAGTATGATATGATGTTGCCTGTTATTTAATTATTTACCTCACTTATACTATTATTATTATTAGTGTTGAGGTATACTGCAGTGATAAATAAAAAAGGAAACCTTAGGCATGCATGGAAATGTCATGTGGGTAGTTCACACAAAAATACTACATGATTCACACACACACAAGAATAGAGATAGAAAGAATTTTGCTCATGACAATAAGTCAAAGGTTCAGAAATTCATCTCCATCACTGTGATTTAATTATTGTGAATACAAACATTATGGAACACTTGCCAATGAAGAAATTTAGCCAGCCGTTGTGGCCGAGCGGTTCTAGGTGCTTCAGTCTGGAACCGTGCGACTGCTACGGTCGCGGGTTCGAATCCTTCCTCGGGCATGTTAGTTAGGTTGAAGTAGTTCTAAGTTCTAGGGGACTGATGACCTCAGATGTTAAGTTTCATAGTGCTGAGAGCCATTTGAACCATTTTTTGAAGACATTTATCTGCACCACCTTCTCCATGAAACTAAGCTACACTTCCATGAAACAACCCCAAATGCTGTGAATATTCAACAACAAAGCAAAATCATGTATATGAAAACTTCCAGAACATAAAATATGTAAATGATATAGGCACAAAGAGCAGTAAAACATCAAGTGGAATTAATAATAAAACTTATACAAAAAGGGACAGAAATTACACACAGTGAAATTACCACCATATGGTATAAACAAAGCTACACAACCTTAAAACTGAAATTAAATGAAAAGTAGACAAAATGAAATACACTCGTGAGAATAATTTACCAAATGTTCTGGTTACACAAAGAAAGGACTGGAAAAACTTACTAATTACACATAGTATACTCATGACTAAGCTCTGAAAAATGTAAGAAACTGAGAGCACACTCAACCTGCAACAAACTTTCCCCATGTAGCCAGAAGAGGCTAGACAGTACTTTCCACCAACAACTTAGCTACTGTCAAATGACTACCAAAATGGTACATTCTCTTTGCCTGGACAAGGAAGGCTACATTGGCTACTCTGTTACTACCAAATCAGACAGCCAGATGCTCTGTTGCTACCATACAACAAAAATATGCATCACACACACTCACTCACTCAAGCATACAGAGGATAAAGAGAAGAAGAAATTTTGGAAGCACAAAATGTAGATAAAATACATAGGACTGGAGAAATCTGTATTTTAATGTAGCCCTATACCACTGAATACGGATAAACATGTTGGTTCATTGTAAACAGCACAAAATACAAGTTAAATATTATGAAACAGATTGAACAGATAAGTTCCAGTGATTAATATGCAAGGGCTGAAAGCAGGCAAAATACCACAGATAGGAAAAGAAGAGGTGAAAGTCGGACAAATCAGAAGTGATGAAAGTGTAAGCAAGTCAAGTCTAAGAGAAAATCTTAGAGTAGACCACCTCTTTGTTGAGGTAACATGAGAATTACAGGAATAGGTAAATGCCCATAATGATGTGTTCCATTCAGATGGAGATTAGTTAACTTATGCAGAAGTGCTGAAGCACTGAATAACACTGCTGCCCAAATGTGAGAATACTATAATCAATAACTGACTGTATTTCATCCCACAAGTGATATGAAGGAGGCCTTGCGAAAAGAATGTTGCAAGAAGACATAATAATTCCAAGTGAAAGTGCTTGGAATTTCCTCTCATTATATTATATAAAAAGATCTATGTGAATGTAAATCGCAGATGGTGAATAGTAGCTGATTACTAAAGCTTAAATGACATTTTGTTGAATGCAGTATACCATTACCAAGAAGAGATGACATTTTTGATAGGTTAGGCAAGGTAAAATATTTTTCAAGTCTTGATTTGACTGAAGGATCTGACCAAGAGCTACTAGATGAAGGGTATGTGGATAAGAAAGCATTTAGCATTTAGCATGCCCTATGGGCATTACAGTAACTGTCATATGCCAATGGTACTGAAAATGACACCTAGCTCCTTTCAAAATTAATGAATTCCATTTTAATAGGTCAACTGGGAGAAAAAGTGTTCATTTACTTGATGATAGTGCAGTTTTCAGACTGTCTTTGTAAAAACACAATAGCAGGCTAGAGGAATTATTCAAAATACTGAGGAAACAAAAATTAAAATTAGGGATTGACAAATGCAAATTTCTGCGGAAATAGGCGCCATTCCTATGTTACGTACTCACAATCACCTGGTTGATGCTTCAGACCACTAAACTCTCTGTGGTAGAGAAGTATCTGTAACCAAAAACCACAGTGCAATTAAAAGCATACCTAGAACTTGTTGGGTACTATGGATGGTTTATCCATAGTTTCAGTGAAGTGGCAAAACTGTTGTATAACCTACTGAAGAAAGAGATAGCACACAATTGGTGTGCTGCACAGCAAGAAGCATTATGCCACCAGTACTGTAATACCCAGACTTCAGTAATGAATTCATTGTAATGACAGACATGAGCCAGAATATGATGGGAATGCACTTGGCCAAGGTAAATTAAGTAAAGACTTTTCAGTGGCTTATATTTCTAGCACTTTAAATAAGTGTGAAGAAGGACACAGTACAAGAAAACAAGAAATGCTAGCCATATGTTTGGCAGTGAAATGTTTAAGACCTTATGTATTCAGTAGCAAATTCAAAGTATTTACTAACCATAAGCCACTGACATGGATCAGTAGGGTCTCCAATCCACCATCAAGGTTAATAAAGTATCAGCTGAAACTGGGGGAGTATGACAATGAAACTTTGTTTAAAGAGGGTAAAGAAGCTAGACAGCAGATGCTTCATCCAGAATATGAGAGGTACAACTGGTAAATGAGACAGAGGACTATTAGAGAAAAAACCTGTGAGGTGGGTACACAAATGCTAAATGAGGAAAAAATGGTGCAGGAATTATTCAAGGCAGAAAAGGATAGGAATCTGAAAGAATGTCTAATTTACCAATAGGAAGACATCAAGGGGTATGCTGTACTTATGAAAGAATTTGAAAGTATCATATTTCAGAAGATACTAAATTGTGAAAGTTTTTGGAAAATTTGAAAGACATAACTGAAGATCCAAATGTCTTTTGACCTGATGATGACACCAGAAAATTTTTGAACTTTGTTACATTGACACCGTCAGACCTTTAAATGTCATGAATGATGGAAACTGCTGTTTGTTAAGGTTCCAAGACGAGCTAACCAAATTTGTAGGGGCAGAACTGATAGAGTGGCAGGACACTGATAACGTAGTGAATGTAGTAGTAGGGAGAATAATATTGATATTTGGTATTCCCATAGTACTGCTGCGCGATATGGGTAGCAGTTTCGTTGGAGAGACAATGAAATCTGTTTGCAAGCTGTTATGCATAGAGAAAACACAGAGTACTGCCTATCATCTGCAAACTAATGGAGTACTAAAGAGAACTCACTGCACATTAACACAAAATTTGCAAACATTTCGTGAACAGGGCACAGACAGAAGGGGGCTCTTTAATTCCATATACTGTATTTGCATACATCACCACACCACACAGCTCAACTGGACACATACCATCTGAATTATTCTTAGGACAGATGTGTAGTATACCAGAAACATTGCAAAAGAATCCTGTAGATGTGATATTTAACCACAATGATTATGTCTTACAACTGAAATACCAAATGCAGTACATGCACCAAGGTGCACAAAAGAAGAAGATAAAGTGCAAGGAGAAATATAAATAACAATATTATAGACACCATCATCCAGTAAATTTGTGACCAGAAGATAAAGTACTATTATACAATGAGAATGTATGCAGAAAACAATGGCACAAACTAGATAGCCAAAGGAGAGGCCTGTACTTGGTAATGGAGGTAAACAATCCTGATGCATAAATATAAAAGGAAGGCATTACATGAAGGTTCATGCAAATCATCTTAAGCAGTTTTCTAATTATAGGAAAAATTACAAACAACATGTACATCACGATGGTGATGATGACAGTTTTGCTATGACAGGTAAGTTCTCTGGAGATACATCACAAAATATAACTTGTCTAATTTAAGTCATTGTCTGTGTTGTGGGTTGGCAGGAGAGCCAACACCGGTTTTGAGAGGAAGTCGAAAGGCACCCGTTTTAGCTCACGTAGGCTGGCGTGAGGTCTGGAACAGGACAAAGAAATTAGACTTTAGCAAACAACGTACATAGCTGCTGGAATACTTAACTTTAATCCATAAATAGTGAACATCCCTCTTGACGGTACATTGTTCATAATCTCAATAGTAACATAATGGCGCCTTGCTAGGTCGTAGCAAATGACGTAGCTGAAGGCTATGCTAACTATCGTCTCGGCAAATGAGAGCATATTTTGTCAGTGAACCATCGCTAGCAAAGTCGGCTGTACAACTGGGGCGAGTGCTAGGACGTCTCTCTAGACCTGCCGTGTGGCAGCACTCGGTCTGCAATCACTGATAGTGGCGACACGCGGGTCCGACGTATACTACCGGACCGTGGCCGATTTAAAGGCTACCACCTAGCAAGTGTGGTGTCTGGTGGTGACACCACAGTCTGGTCTTCATTATGGTGTGTGTGACAAGCTAACTTTAGTCACTTGGCTTGTAGTTAGTTATCTTACTCTTAAGGTTATAAAGATAAGTTTGAACAAATAGCCAAGCAAGCTGTCATATTTTTTGAACAAAAATCTACCTTCATTAACATGGGTAAGGCAGAATGTAGCAGAACAAGACATGCACTACAATGGCCCACAGGCCAAATAGAGTGATCCCAGGAACTACCTGGCCAGCTAGGCACACATGAGAATAGACCCAAGTGAGGTGTATGAACTTTGTAGGTGAGGTCAGTAAAGTTCTGTTTGGAACATGAGATGAGGAGCATGCCACATATTTCAAAACCAGAATAGATGTGTAGGAAGAATAACAATGAACTTTTCAAAACTATGTAAGGAACAAGCAACAATTGTCAAAACAACCCTCAACAGTTTAAATCAAATGGTGGGCTCAATAGAAAGCAATGAGAAGGTCATCACAGAGAGTAGAGAACATAATTTAAAAATAGGAGTATTATAAGGGCCATCATACTAATCATCATGAATGAGTGACTGATCCAGCTTACCGGTATCTTTAATGAGTTAGAATGAGAGTTTGAACTGTTAATCACAGCTATTGTAAATGCTCAGAAGGAATTCCTTGAACCTCACATAATCAATCCAATTCAAATTGGTAATTATCTAGAGCCGATTAAAAATCACATAAAAGATAAAAGATTTTCTACTGGACTGAAGGAAGACAGTGGGTACCAGTTACTGCAACTAGTTGATTTAGATGTATTTGCAGTGGTTAATATCTTGAGTTAAGTCCTCAATATTCCATTAGTTGATAGCAAGCCAAATACTAAGTATAAAATATATCCTTTACCAATAGAAATAGGTTCTACAAAACATTTGTTCATACGAATTATTCCAGAAGAGGACATATTAATCACAGTTAGTGCTAAGCAACAGTATGCCATCGTAACGACCAGTTACTCTGCAAAAGATCAGGTGTAAAACAGAGGACATGTAAGCAAATAATTGTATTACTATTGACCTATGACTACAAAATGTGTGAGGTGAGAGTGTTGCAGCAAACTGGAAAAATATCACAGGATTGTACACAGAACATAGTTATACTAAACAAAACTCAGTGGACACAAATACAAAGCACTGAATGGATTTTTGTTGCCCTGTAATATTAGGGCTTAATGATAATCTGAAATGGACAAAAGCCATATAAGGTAGTCCTTAGAAACACAGGAAAATTGAGGTTTTTAGACAAATGTGGGGGCTGTAGAGTCCAGACACTTTTCCAAGCAGAACATACTGTTAGAACCATCATACAACAAGATGACATCAACATAATTTAAGAATAGATTTAGACTGTTGTATATTAGATAAGGAAAAGAAAAATATACCCCACCTCAATTTTAATTTACCTCTTGATTGTGTGGTGGGGCAGCTGGGTTATTTGAAAATGACTGGCTATAAATCGGATCAACTCCAGGATGAGATTGAGTACCAACAGGCAGCTGTGTTTGGAGGCTGATCACTTAACTCTCACTCAGTATGGAGATACACAGGCTCAGGCACAGGCATAATAATAATGATGTGTTGTATGTGTGGTTATTGTAAACATTGTAGAGACTGCTTTAAACTAGGACAAAGGACTTTTGAGGATGACTGCTGTGGCTGGGTGTGTGTAAGTGAGAAACATGTGGTGTAGATATGTTGAGCCCTGTGCTTAGAACAGATAAGTGACATGACTGGTGTAAATAAAGCCTTAAGGCCATAAAAGACTGTAGATGTAAGATGCAGAATAGATTGTAAAAAGAAATGGTTGAGTAATGCTATGTATTGTTATACAGATGTGCATGTTGTTTTCAAGAACTGTGAGAGTTTACATGTTATAATATTAAAGATGTTCCACAAAGAGGAAACACTTACAAAAAAATGTAAAATGATTGGCATGTATCTAAGAAGGAAATAATTGGAAAGTAAAAGTAGGAGGAGAAGAAATCTTTTGGAATACTACTGGGGTGGCAAGTTTCACGAATAGGGATTCAAAGCAAGCAGAAGTGCTTAAAATGAATTTTATGAGGAAACAGCGAAGCCCGTAAGCAAGCCGAGGGAGTTTGTACTTGTTAGTGCTACCGAGGCGTGTGGCCTAAAATGGAAGTGGATATGGACAAACATGAATCTTGAGACACCTGCATACCACTCTCTGCATGGCAACAGCACCAGGGCACAAATGTCAGGACTAGCTAGAATGGAAATCAGGAGATCATAGGATCACATACATGTGATCTGAACACACAGTTCAATGCCCTTGAAGAGAAACAAGTGTGTAAGCCCTGGGAGGTGACACATGAAATGCAAATCACTGTAGAGCATTTATACTGGGTGTTCTAATAACCCAGGGGTCAGTCTGAGCGATTTGGAGCCCGAGTCAGCTGCAGTCTGTCAGTTCTCCTGTCGCAATTCTTCAGTAGCAAAAAATGTGCAAGAGACATCGCTGTGCGAAGGAGGAGCAGGAGCAGGTACTAGTAGAAATTCAGTGGAGTGCCTCAGGTGGTCTTTTTGTAACACTACACATCCGTCCCATCAGTGCAACATGCAGAGTATCTTAACTGAAAAAACTTAGCAGTGTTTTGCTTATTGTATTCCCTGTTCAGGCATTTTAGCAGCTGCAGATGGATGCATGATCTCTCCACACATTTCTGCAGTCACAGGTAATTGTCCTGTTTTCAGCTGCCTCTCCAGGACATGATAACATTTCTTGTATATATATGAGCTAAATGTTTTAAAACAGTTATTTCTGTTCACTTTTAAACTATTTTGCATTTTTGTTCTAAAGCAGCACATTTCATTTGTAGTGCTTCATTATCACCCTGTAACAACTGAATTATTGAATCCTTGTCTCTGATAATGATCATATACTTTTATCACAAATTTTTGTTACATAAGCATCTGACAATCATGAGTAGTCCACAAAATTTTAAGTTTATTTTGAAAGAGTTTTCTGAAACCAACATTTAAAACATTTGCATTGTACACCTTTCCTTGTATTGCAAATTCCAATTGTTACTAAATTTTACGTTACTTATATTGGAGCAGTTTATACCTAACTGTCCCATCAATGCCATTTTGAAAAAGCCAACTAGTGACATAAAGTATTACACATTAATGCCATCGTTCTTCCACAAACGCAGTCTTACCTCCATAACAGCAAGCAGAGTTACTCAATACAGACTCTACCACAGGCATTAAAGCAGAATGCAGGAACTTAACATGCAAAGTGTCACAGGGATCATTATGAGACCCACACTTCTTTGTAACCTCTCCCAGTGACTTTAAATTTCAGTTTGAAATTGTAATGTTTGCTGATGACACCAGCATGCTAATCAATAGTCCAAACTCAACACTGGCAAACACAATGCAGATGATACCTTTACATGTAAATAAGTTATTTGCAGCTAACAGTTTAAGCCTTAACTTCACAATCAGACACATTATGAAATTTCAAACAAACAACAAATACACCGCAGCTAACAGTTTAAGCCTTAACTTCACAATCAGACACATTATGAAATTTCAAACAAACAACAAATACGTTTTAACACCGCAAGTACACATTAACGGTCTTACAGTGAATGAAGCACAAAGTGTAAAATTCCATGGGGTCCAGATGGATAAAAGTCAAACTGCAGCCAACACATGAATACACTAATCGAGAAACTGAGTTCAGTATGTTATGCCCTTAGAAGCATATCCAATTGTATCAACGTAAGGACCAGAGTGTTGGTTTACTTTGTATGTTTTGCCTTCCTGCTGCCTTATATAATTATCTTCTAGGGCAATGCACCTAAGGTACACAACATCAAACAGTGGGAACTACAGGTTGCAATGAAGTGGTGTTCTGTCCCCAACTCAACTTCCACAACACCTTGGTCCATCCCTCTGTCACTCCTAATCCCAACACCTTGCCACAAGGATCATATCTCTGTGCAAGACCCAGGTGCAAAACCTGCCCAATACATCCACTCAGCACTTCAATTCCAGTCTTGTTACAAGTTTATCATATCCCATCAGCGGTTGGGCCACCTGCAAAAGAACCATGTCATATACTTGCTCTGCTGCAATCTTTGCATGGGTTTTAATATTGGTATGACTACCAACCAGCTTTCCATCATGATGTATCACCACTGCTAAACTGTGGCACAACATGCAGGTGAAAATAACATCTCAATTTCAGTGGCTGCTTCGCTACCCAAGCCATCTGGATCCTGTTTTTCACCACCAGCTTCTCTTAATTGTGGGGGTAGCAGTGATACTTGCAACACATTCTTCGCTCTTATAATTATCCTGGCATCAGTCTACAGTAATTTGCTGTCCCCACAACCTCCAACCAACAGTTTCCACTCCCTCGTCCCATCACCTCCTCCCCATTCTTGTCTCCCACCCTGCCTGTGGGCCCTCTGCCAACAAACTGGCCCATCTTTCCCCTTCCCTCCTTTCCCTTTTTGCTCTGTTTCCCCCCTTCCCACTTCCCTGCCCCACAGCCTTCCAACACCGTGCCTGTTGGCATTATAGTCCCTGTGCACACTGTCAGACAGCATTCCTCTCTCCCCTCACCCATACACTGCTACCCCTTAATCTTCCACACCCCCTCCAGACTGCTGCTCCATCCCATGTGATAGCTGCATTCAGACCCGAGCAGCTGGAGTTGGTACTCATGTGACATATGATTTCTTGTGTGAATGAGCGGTGTGTGTTACTCTTTTTCTGATGAACGCGGTGGGCAAAACTTACGTGTATTGAGAAGGGAGTGAGACAGGGTTGTAGCCTATACCCAGTATTATACAATCTATATATTGAGCAAGCAGTAAAGGAAACAAAAGAAAAATCAGGAGTAGGAATTAAAATACATGGATAAGAGATAAAAACTTTGAGGTTTGCCAATGACATTGTAATTCTCTCAGACAAAGCAAAGGACCTGGAAGAATAGTTGAACAGACTGGACACTGTCTTGAAAGGGGGATATAAGATGAACATCAACAAAAGCAAAAGGAGGATAATGGAATGTAGTCAAATTAAATCAGGTGATGCCAAGGGAATTAGAATAGGGAATGAGGCAGTTAAAAAATAGATGAGTTGTGCTATTTCGGAAGCAAATTAAACGAAGATGATCAAAGTAGGGAGGATATAAAATGTAGATTGGCAATGGGAAGAAAAGCATTTCATGTAGAAGAGAAATTTCTTAACCTGGAATATAAATTTAAGGGCTACTAACTTTTCTTCCAAAGTTATTTGTCTGAAGTGTAGCCATGTATGGAAGAGAAAGATGGACGATAAATAGTTTAGACAATAAAAGAATAGAAGCTTTCGAAATGTGGTGCTACAGAAGAATGCTAAAGATTGGATGGCTATTCATGTAACTAATCAGGAGATACTGAACAGAATTGGGGAGAAAAGGAATTTGTGGCACAACTTACTAGAAGAAGAGATCAGTTGGTAGGACACATTCTGAGGCATCAAGGGAGCACCAGTTTAGTATTAGAGGGAAGCGTGGGGGTGGGGGGGAGGGGGGGTTAAAATCATAGCAGGGGACCGAGAGATGAATATACTAAGCAGATTCAGAAGGATCTTGGTTGCAGTAGTTGCTCAGAGATGAAGAAATTTGTACAGGATATTGTAGCATGGAGAGTTGCATTAAACCAGTTAACATTGACAAAAGGTTTCTCTAACTTTACAAATGCTATAAATGTAGGTCTGCCTTTCCTTATTGTATCTTATAATTTATGAACCATAATTTTTTAAAAATAAGGTTGAAGAACTGTTGAGCATCTTAAATGATGAAAATTCGTCAATAATTGTATGTGACAACTTTAATGTCAATATGTTGGTAGATAGTTGATTTACAATTAAATTCCTCTATGTTCTACACAGTTACAAACTACATTCTAATATAAACAGTCCTACAAGTGTAACAAACATTTCAAAAAGCCTTATAGATAATGTATTTTCAAATACAGAAAGCCCAGTTACAGATGTTTTGAATATTGACCTATGAATATCTGATCATAACACACTTATTACTAAGGTGTTCACAGTCCAATACACACAAAAAGAGTATGTCATATGTATAAGAGAATTCTCTCTCTCCCAAAAACTGCAACCAGATAGGTTTCACACTGACTAACCCATCTTGGGCAGAAGTATTGTCACAAACTGATACAGATGCTGCATACAATGTTTTCTCCTCTCTTTTCATGACAAACTTTGAAATGTCTGAGGAGTATTACCAGGTTGGTTGCACCAATGATCACACCAATTTACCAATAGTTCATTTATTAACCTTAACACATACAATGATCACAAAGAACTGGACTGAACATGGCGGAACAGCCAAAGATAATGCTTAGAGTCCAAAGATGAATGCATATCGATGTTGGTGGGTCTGCGGGAGCTGGACCGTGGTCAGCTCGACAGCGTTGTTGGGGAGCTATGTGGGTGGATGTTGTGAAGGAAGGTTCAGCCACTGGACCTGGAAGTCGTTGAAGAAAGCCGGGCGTCATACTGGGTGTGCTGGTCGAGCGGCAACAGATAGGCCGGTAGTTTGTGGGTGGAACAGAGCGATGACGACAATGTCTCCGGTGGGCATGGCGAACACAAGAAGCATGTCCAGGTCTACATCGAAGGGGAGGGGAACACGTTTCACCAGCTGGCAGGGAATGGCGGAGGTTGTGTCATGAGCACTGGATGAAGCAAAACACACAACGAACAGTGTATAATCGCACAGTATTATTGAGATGTCATGGATTATGTTAAGGGGGATAGGCACAAACACCTCGAGCGAGGGCACGTTCAAGATGGGGGGGGGGGGGGGGGGGGGGGGCATGAGAAACCTCGACAGGGCAAGGCAAGCGACGGTGGAGAGGTCGAAGGGCCCGGCGGCGAGGCCATGATCGTAGGTAAGATCGACGTGAGGAGCATGTTGTCACTCGAAGGAGTGCGTGAGAGTAGAGGGCGAGGTTAGAGGAGAGCTCCACGATTGGAGCTGGAAGTCACTGGATCAAGTGTGTAAGTCCGACATGGACGGAGTGGTCGGAGGGTCGTGAGCCACGACAGTGAGTGGAGTGGTCATGGCCTGAAGGGGGGTAGAAGAAGGCTCGACTTGAGCGGACTTAAGTCTGTTGAGAGAGACTGTAACAGCTGAATCTTTCATCTGGATGTCATAGGTGTTGGGTGAGCGCCAGAGAAATCGGTACGGGCCGGTATATGGAGGTTGGAGGGGAGCACGGACAGTGTCATCTCGGAGCATGACGTACTCGCAATTGTCCAGAGATTTTGGGATGCGAACCTTAGGGCGGGAATGGCTGGTGGGCGGAGAAATCATACCTACCGCTGGACCATCAACAAGTGTCAGCTTGCGAACCATTCGTCGAAACGTCATCGATACGGGTTTTTGGAGCCGAAGGCCCACTTGTGTATCCTTGATGACTGCACGACACAAGGGTTTATCCTTCGCCTGGGCCTGTCAACACTGATATTGCACTGTTGGTGATTGGAAACATGTTGCCTGGTCGGACGAGTCTCGTTTCAAATTGTATTTAGTGGATGGACGTGTAAAGGTATGGAGACAACCTGATGAATCCGTGGACTCTGCATGTCAGCAGGGGACTGTTCAAGCTGGTGGAGGCTCTGTAATTGTGCATATTTTTGGGAGCGTTGTATAATCAGTCGGGAAACCTCAGATCGAGCGGATATTTGGCTTTGCTGAAGTTTAACCTTCCGAAGAAGTAACGGAGCTCTTGGATTATTAAATGCAGGTTCGTTTCCAGTCTTTCGGAAGTTCCCTTCTGATTAACAACTATGCAACATATCGATGAATATCATTAATTCTCAAATGTCAAATACACACCTTTTGTATGAAGGAGCAATATATATATTTCCCTTTTAATTGTACAATTTCGTCTCAGTTATCTTTTGTCATAAATCTCAATATTCAGATTACAATTCTTCAAACCAAACTCAGGCTAATCGGTACGAAGACAATGTCGGAAGCTTTTTTCTAACCACCACCAGAGAGAGTACTACAAAGAGTAATTATGCGCTCATGGCATAGCTCTTGTATGAAATTACTTTGCGCATGGATTCTGCGAGTATGAATATAGAAAATTAGTAAACGTCATTCAAGGGTAGTATTGTATCAGAATAATTCATCGAATATAAAGAGATATTACAAGTTCCAGTCATTCGATCAGGAAAGAGGTACACGGCTCGTGTTGTCTGCAGTTCAGCCATGCCTAGATGGTCAATACTCCGGTTAAATCGTGTCCGCATTGTTACTTTGTGCCAGGAAGGGCTCTCAGCAAGCGAAGTGTCCAGGTGTCTCGGAGTGAACCAAAGCAATGTTGTTCGGACATAGAGGAGATACAGAGAGACAGGAATTGTCAATGACATGCCTCGCTCAGGCCATCCAAGGGCTACTACTGCAGTGGGTGACCGCTACCTACGGATTATGGCTCGGAGGAACCCTGACAGCAACGCCACCATGTTGAATAATGCCTTTAGTGCAGCCACAGGACGTCGTGTTACGACTCAAACTGTGCGCAATTGGCTGCATGATGAGCAACTTTACTCCCGACGTACATGGTGAGGTCCATCTTTGCAACCACGACACCGTGCAGCACAGCACAGATGGGCTCAACAACATGCCAAATGGACCGCTCAGGATTGGCATCACGTTCTCTTCACCGATGAGTGTCGCATATGACTTCAAGCAGACAATAGTCGGAGCCATGTTTGGAGGCAACCCAGTCAGGCTGAAAGCCTTAGACACACTGTCCAGCGAGTGCAGCAAGGTGGAGGTTCCCTGCTGTTTTGGGGTGGCATTATGTGGGGCCGACGTACGCCGCTGGTGGTCACGGAAGAAGCCGTAACGGCTGTACGATACGTGAATGCCATATCGGCAGCATACTGGCGAGGCATTCGTCTTCATGGACGACAATTCGCGCCACCATCGTGCACATATTGTGAATGACTTCCTTCAAGATAACGACATCGCTTAACTAGAGTAGCCAGCATATTCTCCAGGCATGAACCCTATCGAACATGCCTGGGATAGATTTGAAATGGTTGTTTATGGACGACGTGACCCACCAACCACTCTGAGGGACTATGCCGAATCGCTGTTGAGCAGTAGGACAATCTGGACCAACGGCGCCTTGATGAACTTGTGGATAGTATGTCACGACGAATACGGGCATGCATCAATGCAAGAGGACGTGCTATTGGGTATTACAGGTACCGGTGTATACAGGAATCTGGACCACCACCTCTCAAGATCTCGCTGTATGATGGTACAACATGCAATGTGTGGTTTTCACGAGCAATAAAAAGGGCGGAAATGATGTTTATGTTGTTCTCTATTCCAATTTTCTGTACAGGTTCCGGAACTCTCGGAACCGAGGTGATGCAAAACTTTTTTTTATGTGTATATTTTCAAGACGAGCATTTCAGTATTTACATCTAATAGATCACACGCTTGTTTTGTCGCATTACGCTGGATGTGATTTATCGTCCAAAAGCAGTTTAAACACAGAATCAGGCTTCCATTATTTACATTTGCGTTGCCTGCACACTATGCAGTCACGTTCTTTACGCCTAATTTATGAAAATCAGTAGACACTTGATTAGACTGTGAACTCGATTGCCTGTTTCATCAGCTTGTTCAGTGAAGTCTATAAGCCTATTTTTCATCTCCTCCTCAGGGCCAAAATGCCTTATAACTAGAGGGAATATCTCGCTGTTTTTGTGGTTGCAGGCGTCAGCTGCAATAGAGAAGAAGTTGCTCAATTTAGCTGAATCCTTCAAGACATCAATGAACTTGTGAACAATTTTTGCAGCCAAAACCTTTTTGACAATAGCTTCTGCCTTACTTCCACCACATGTCATTGTTGTTGTTGTTGTGGTCTTCAGTCCTGAGACTGGTTTGATGCAGCTCTATCCTGTGCAAGCTTTTTCATCTCCCAGTACCTACTGCAACCTACATCCTTCTGAATCTGCTTAGTGTATTCATCTCTTGGTCTCCCTCTACGATTTTTACCCTCCACGCTGCCCTCCAATACTAAATTGGTGATCCCTTGATGCCTCAGAACATGTCCTACCAACCGATCCCTTCTTCTGGTCAAGTTGTGCCACAAACTTCTCTTCTCCCCAATCCTATTCAATACTTCCTCATTAGTTATGTGATCTACCCATCTAATCTTCAGCATTCTTCTGTAGCACCACATTTCGAAAGCTTCTATTCTCTTCTTGTCCAAACTATTTATCGTCCATGTTTCACTTCCATACATGGCTACACTCCATACGAATACTTTCAGAAATGACTTCCTGACACTTAAATCTATACTGGATGTTAACAAATTTCTCTTCTTCAGAAACGCTTTCCTTGCCATTGCCAGCCTACATTTTATATCCTCTCTACTTCGACCGTCATCAGTTATTTTGCTCCCCAAATAGCAAAACTCCTTTACTACTTTAAGTGCCTCATTTCCTAATCTAATTCCCTCAGCATCACCCGACTTAATTAGACTACATTCCATTATCCTTGTTTTGCTTTTGTTGTTGTTCATCTTATATCCTCCTTTCAAGACACTGTCCATTCCATTCAACTGCTCTTCCAAGACATGCGGTGAAATCGTAAGAACAAATGGGTCAACCCATGTCAAGTTGCCTGTATTTTAATAAACTTCCCACTTTACCATCTTCAGTTTTGATGAAATTTTTGCAGGAAATTCATATAGGGCTTAAATGAAGCATGACTAGATTACAGCTCCATAAGTAATGTGGTTGGGCCACTAGCCACCTTTTTTTAAAGGCTGATGTTTTGATTTAGTGAATTAAATGAATAAATCATCACTTTGTTTTATAACTGCACAGTATCTGAGAGACCTGTCATGCTGAAACTTGGTGATCCTGATAAAAGTTTGAGGTATAACAGCTCAGTTGTAGGTAAAATTAAGGCAAATTTATCATAATGTGCTATCAAAATTGCTCATAAATCTTGTTGTAACAAATTTTGACTATCTTCATCAGCTTGTATCAACTGAAAGAATAACTTTCTGAAGCTGTTTCCTTACTCATCTACATCCTGTCAGCATGTCAAAAAGCTCTGCAAGTGGCACGTAGATGGCTCAAATAATACATGAGTTATCTAAGTTCAAAATCTACTCAAAAATTAAATTAATTAATATTTGCTCACTTTCAAGAGGTGATATCACAAGAGGAATTACTCAAATATGCTTTTTCCGGCACCTCTGAACTCACTATGCTGGATCAAAAAAGTTATATTTATTTTTGAGATATAGCAATTATGAATAAATAAACTTATATTTTTGGTACATTGAAAAATACAGTCACATACTTGTGTTGATCCATGGTGGTTTTGCCACTACTGGTCTTACTCTTTATAGTTCCCAAATCATAATATTTTCATTCATTAATTCAGTTGCTGAAATGTGTCATTATTAACAATAACAGTTGTTTATAGCAAGCTATAAAATTGGCCCATTCTTGTGGCTGAGCTGGAATGACAGAAATAATATGTTGATCTGGAAAACAACAACCACAATACCTTGCTGCCCAGTAGAATGAATGTGCAGGTTTATTGTTGTGCATAAACTGACTAAGACATCATTTTCTTCATCTGAAACTTCAGAGATATTACCAACCCTCCATTTTCCATCATAAATACCAGCCATATATTGGCCTGTTTGTAAGGCTGCAACATTTCTGCGAAAAACTTTTTGTTTGACTGTGGTCAAAATTTGCCATACAACATTTGTATCACTGGAACGTACTTTTCACTTAATGGTACAAAGAGGAGATTCTTTCTTGTTCCTGATGCAGTGCAGCCATTTTTTAACTTTTCTTGCTGCTCAGTTTTCGATGATTATATTTCTTATTTTGCTACAAAAATAAATTGGATCCCATTGATATTCTTTGTGCAGTATTTATACATACCAGTTGCTATCAAAATGTGGTCCTCAGTTGGCCTTTGAAGGCTTGCTTTTGCTGCTGGGCACTTTACAGTTCCCCCAACTGCATCACATGGAGGATTTACATGCCTTATAGTAAAAAAGTTCTATTCAGCTGAGATTCCACCATCACTTTGAATGTGGGAAAGATTGAGAAATTTTTTTTAAGTTTTCAGGCTGTGCTGCTGACCCACCACTGAAGTAGTAATCATGTGTGATTTTTCCAAGGTGATTTTCTATTGATTTCATAATAAAAGTATGTACAGTGATTACGTCATGCTTCAGTCTGTCGACTACTACACAGCAGCTGATGTTATTTCTGAAGTGCAAAAGAAATGGCTGTAAATTTGCTTCACTGAAAATCTTGATCTGCATCTTGGACAATGAGCGAATAATTTTCAGCAAAATCCATTGATATGATTAGTTCAGGTGGCTTGAGTTGGTGCTTTGCAGTATAATGATGAGTGGAAAGTTTGTCAGTTTTTGAAATCAGATCTTCAATACAACCCTCAGAGGTCATCTGCTTGGTTTCTAATGTATCTCTATGAGTGTGCACCCACTTTTTGAACTCAATGGAATCATCTGGATCACTGTCTTCAAAACTACTTTCTAAAATCTCTTGCAGATGTTCTTTTCCTGGACAGATTCCACATTGATGAATCATGCAGTCTTTAGATTCCAAATCTAACACTGTTTTGCCAATCAGGCTCTTGTAATCTTCTTTAATTGGACTACTTGCAAATATCAATTTTACATTTGGTGTAAAGTGCAAACACAGAATGAGTGGATTCCTGTGGTGATTCACCATTTTGGCCTGAATTCACAAAATTTGGAAAACCCTATTTCAATTCCATGCTGAAGTTGATATGCTGCAAACATTTCTTTCAGATTATCCAGAAGAAGGTATTTTTGGTTCAATACTTCGTTTCCATCTATTCTAATTAATACACAGTCCTACAGTCCTTTTTACATGGGAAAATTCGGCTAAGTTTTTGATTTTGAAACAATGTTACCCTTCTTTGTTTTACAGCACCTGGAATCTTCTTGCCACAGCTGTTCTTTAGCAGAGCTAATACACTATTTTCTGCCTTTTGTTTTCACCACCCTTTCTGAAACGCCAGATTCTTGCAGTGTCTCTTTTACAGTCCAACTTAGAGGTACTAACGTCAAAATCTGAAATTTTTCAGATCACCTTGATAATTACAACTTCTTTACAGATATAATCAGCTGTTTATAAACTGCTTGTACAAGGTGCTTGAAAATTTTTTGGGTCAAAGCCTCCAGCAGCAGCAGTGTTATTCACAATTGCCTCTTGAATTTTGCTTAATTTTTCATTTTGTATAACCTTCGGCATCCCTCGTTGATACACCCTGAAATTTTAGAGGGCAGTTAGGCTTGCATCAAGTGATTCTGCTGGGTATAACTCTGCTTTTCTTGCTGGAAAGTTTTTCTACAAGTTGGACAGACCTTCTGACCAGATTTCATTGCTGTTTGTCACAGCTTTCAATTGCTTTTCTGTTTCTGCATGAACAATCCATAAACCTATTTTTTAAGAATGGTGCTTTGCACCAAGAGGGTTACAACACGATTTCTGTAGAAATTCATACTTGTCCAAAAGTATTGCTTTGTGATGAAAACGTATTTGCCCATTTTCAGTAGGACATGTTTCACTTCTTTGGTATAGTAATTCTTGTTGCTCTACTGAAAATCCTTTGACATATTTGAAGCCTTGTTGATGTATGTATATTTTCAGATGACACATAGGATTATCTACATGGAACAGAAATGTCTCTGATAGCCATTAAACTACAACTGAATATTTACTTCCCATTGTCAGACACCTTGAAATAATTTTTACTTACAGAAAAACATGTTTATATAGTAATGTCAATAGCCTTTATACCATTTAAAAAAGCATACATTAAATCTTAACATTCTTCACTACACAACAGTGTGCTTCAGAATCATTATTGAAGAATGTTTTTAAACTGCATTGTTGCCACTAAATTTGTCTGTTGCTAACATAAAAACAACTTCTTCTGATCAAATAAAATTAGCTCTTTTCAATGGTTCCCATAAAAAGTAGATCTGCATGATCCCTTTCGAGATATGACCTTTTGAAAATTTGCCAAAATTGTGTAGTTAAATTTTTAAGTAGGCTTTCAACTTAGATGACTCAGTTATTATTTGAGCAATGTAGGTGCCACTTGCAGAGTTTTTTTTGACGGACTGCAGGTGAGTAAAGAATCTGCTTCTGAAAATGATTGTTCCAGCAGATAAAAGCCAATGAAATACAGTCAAAATTTATAATGACAAGAATTACGAGCCACTTTAATAGCACATAATTATGAGTTTACCATGATGTGATCTTTAGTTCTAAAACTAAGCTATTATACCCTAAAAGTTTTAGCATGAGAGGTCTGTAGATACTGAGCAATGATAAAAGGAAGTTGATGATTTATTCCTTTATGTTGCAATGTCAAAAAACTAGCCATTACTGAAAGATGGCTAGTGCCCCAACCATACTACTTATGGAACTCAAATCTAGCAATGCTTCATCTACGCTCTGTGTGTACATGCTGCAAAACTTTCATTAATATTGGAGACAGTCAAGTGGAGACCTTTAAGCCACTTAACTTGTAATGGCTAGTCGATGTCACAAAGTCAAAAAATAATTGTGTACAGACTATGGGAGCTGTAAGCACACAAAACAGAGCTATGAACATAGTAGAGATCTGTTCAACTGAAAATGGAACTTTGATGCAACGGAACTTTGATGCAACAAGCAGAGAAGTCGAAAGGAGCCCGTAATGCCAGTCACTGCACAACAAGGTCAGGTATGCGACCCGCCATGGGGAAGATGCCACCAGACAGAATAAAGTGGTTTCACCTGAGGACATAGAAACTAGACTGAATAAAAGTTTCTCACAATAACAGAACCAACCTGACAGAAGTAAACTCATACCCAAATGGATCCATGAGCCGAGAAAGTTAAAAACAGCCATGACAGAAAACAGGGTTAGTGGCTGCAGATCACAAGAGGAAGGAATGGGAAGCAGTTGACACCATAACACGGGAAAGTACTGAAGGAAGAAGTCTACAAAATTGTAGTTGTAAATGTGAAGGTACCATGACAGATGTAGGGCAAATACAAGAAAAAATTGTCAAATGATTGACACAATTATGCAAGTAATGGAAGCAATGGTACCCTGGCAAGAAATACAGACAGGACTGTATGTCCCACAAGCATTGGTCCAAGTGGAAAATGGACAGTATCAGAGGAAATACAGTAAATGATTATTAATGGGTGACTGGTTAACTGGAATGCGATTTGCAAATAGAAACTGGGGGGAAGTAGCCAGCGTGAAATTTTGCATTCTACTGTAAATTCTGTGTGCCACAAAATTTTTCCAAGTTGCCATCCAGTCTAATTAAAATTAGAAAAATTGATTATAAGAAAAATAACTGAATTAATCACTGAATTGGTAAGCATTACCAACGTGCTAATATTAACAAAAGGATCCAAATGAATAGACAGAATGAGCATATGGGAACACTTTAATTACACATAATAACTAATTCAGATCAATCAGGAGCTTAAACCTTAATAAAAAAAAAAAATAAAAAAAAATAAGGTACTCAGACAAAGTTCTAGAAGTATAAAGCCTACCAGTCGCACTTTAGAAACGCCAGGTTGGGTGTATTAGAATAATCTTACAACAGGGGAGGTGTTTGTCTCAGAACAGTAATTACATTTTAAAACAATTCATTCAAATAAAACGTCATATTAAAAATTCACGAAGTTATTTTAAATCATGATATGATGTTGCCTGTTATTTAATTATTTACCTCACTTATACTATTATTATTGTTACATCATATTAAATATTCACGAAGTTATTTTAAAGTATGATATGATGTTGCCTGTTATTTAATTATTTACCTCACTTATACTATTATTATTATTAGTGCTGAGGTATACTGCAGTGATAAATAAAAAAGGAAACCTTAGGCATGCATGGAAATGTCATGTGGGTAGTTCACACAAAAATACTACATGATTCACACACACACAAGAATAGAGATAGAAAGAATTTTGCTCATGACAATAAGTCAAAGGTTCAGAAATTCATCTCCATCACTGTGATTTAATTATTGTGAATACAAACATTATGGAACACTTGCCAATGAAGAAATTTAGCCAGCCGTTGTGGCCGAGCGGTTCTAGGTGCTTCAGTCTGGAACCGTGCGACTGCTACGGTCGCGGGTTCGAATCCTTCCTCGGGCATGTTAGTTAGGTTGAAGTAGTTCTAAGTTCTAGGGGACTGATGACCTCAGATGTTAAGTTTCATAGTGCTGAGAGCCATTTGAACCATTTTTTGAAGACATTTATCTGCACCACCTTCTCCATGAAACTAAGCTACACTTCCATGAAACAACCCCAAATGCTGTGAATATTCAACAACAAAGCAAAATCATGTATATGAAAACTTCCAGAACATAAAATATGTAAATGATATAGGCACAAAGAGCAGTAAAACATCAAGTGGAATTAATAATAAAACTTATACAGAAAGGGACAGAAATTACACACAGTGAAATTACCACCATATGGTATAAACAAAGCTACACAACCTTAAAACTGAAATTAAATGAAAAGTAGACAAAATGAAATACACTCGTGAGAATAATTTACCAAATGTTCTGGTTACACAAAGAAAGGACTGGAAAAACTTACTAAATACACAAAGTATACTCATGACTAAGCTCTGAAAAATGTAAGAAACTGAGAGCACACTCAACCTGCAACAAACTTTCCCCATGTAGCCAGAAGAGGCTAGACAGTACTTTCCACCAACAACTTAGCTACTGTCAAATGACTACCAAAATGGTACATTCTCTTTGCCTGGACAAGGAAGGCTACATTGGCTACTCTGTTACTACCAAATCAGACAGCCAGATGCTCTGTTGCTACCATACAACAAAAATATGCATCACACACACTCACTCACTCAAGCATACAGAGGATAAAGAGAAGAAGAAATTTTGGAAGCACAAAATGTAGATAACATACATAGGACTGGAGAAATCTGTATTTTAATGTAGCCCTATACTACTGAATACGGATAAACATGTTGGTTCATTGTAAACAGCACAAAATACAAGTTAAATATTATGAAACAGATTGAACAGATAAGTTCCAGTGATTAATATGCAAGGGCTGAAAGCAGGCAAAATACCACAGATAGGAAAAGAAGAGGTGAAAGTCGGACAAATCAAGTGATGAAAGTGTAAGCAAGTCAAGTCTAAGAGAAAATCTTAGAGTAGACCACCTCTTTGTTGAGGTAACATGAGAATTACAGGAATAGGTAAATGCCCATAATGATGTGTTCCATTCAGATGGAGATTAGTTAACTTATGCAGAAGTGCTGAAGCACTGAATAACACTGCTGCCCAAATGTGAGAATACTATAATCAATAACTGACTGTATTTCATCCCACAAGTGATATGAAGGAGGCCTTGCGAAAAGAATGTTGCAAGAAGACATAATAATTCCAAGTGAAAGTGCTTGGAATTTCCTCTCATTATATTATATAAAAAGATCTATGTGAATGTAAATCGCAGATGGTGAATAGTAGCTGATTACTAAAGCTTAAATGACATTTTGTTGAATGCAGTATACCATTACCAAGAAGAGATGACATTTTTGATAGGTTAGGCAAGGTAAAATATTTTTCAAGTCTTGATTTGACTGAAGGATCTGACCAAGAGCTACTAGATGAAAGGTATGTGGATAAGAAAGCATTTAGCATTTAGCATGCCCTATGGGCATTACAGTAACTGTCATATGCCAATGGTACTGAAAATGACACCTAGCTCCTTTCAAAATTAATGAATTCCATTTTAATAGGTCAACTGGGAGAAAAAGTGTTCATTTACTTGATGATAGTGCAGTTTTCAGACTGTCTTTGTAAAAACACAATAGCAGGCTAGAGGAATTATTCAAAATACTGAGGAAACAAAAATTAAAATTAGGGATTGACAAATCCAAATTTCTGCAGAAATAGGCGCCATTCCTATGTTACGTACTCACAATCACCTGGTTGATGCTTCAGACCACTAAACTCTCTGTGGTAGAGAAGTATCTGTAACCAAAAACCACAGTGCAATTAAAAGCATACCTAGAACTTGTTGGGTACTATGGATGGTTTATCCATAGTTTCAGTGAAGTGGCAAAACTGTTGTATAACCTACTGAAGAAAGAGATAGCACACAATTGGTGTGCTGCACAGCAAGAAGCATTATGCCACCAGTACTGTAATACCCAGACTTCAGTAATGAATTCATTGTAATGACAGACATGAGCCAGAATATGATGGGAATGCACTTGGCCAAGGTAAATTAAGTAAAGACTTTTCAGTGGCTTATATTTCTAGCACTTTAAATAAGTGTGAAGAAGGACACAGTACAAGAAAACAAGAAATGCTAGCCATATGTTTGGCAGTGAAATGTTTAAGACCTTATGTATTCAGTAGCAAATTCAAAGTATTTACTAACCATAAGCCACTGACATGGATCAGTAGGGTCTCCAATCCACCATCAAGGTTAATAAAGTATCAGCTGAAACTGGGGGAGTATGACAATGAAACTTTGTTTAAAGAGGGTAAAGAAGCTAGACAGCAGATGCTTCATCCAGAATATGAGAGGTACAACTGGTAAATGAGACAGAGGACTATTAGAGAAAAAACCTGTGAGGTGGGTACACAAATGCTAAATGAGGAAAAAATGGTGCAGGAATTATTCAAGGCAGAAAAGGATAGGAATCTGAAAGAATGTCTAATTTACCAATAGGAAGACATCAAGGGGTATGCTGTACTTATGAAAGAATTTGAAAGTATCATATTTCAGAAGATACTAAATTGTGAAAGTTTTTGGAAAATTTGAAAGACATAACTGAAGATCCAAATGTCTTTTGACCTGATGATGACACCAGAAAATTTTTGAACTTTGTTACATTGACACCGTCAGACCTTTAAATGTCATGAATGATGGAAACTGCTGTTTGTTAAGGTTCCAAGACGAGCTAACCAAATTTGTAGGGGCAGAACTGATAGAGTGGCAGGACACTGATAACGTAGTGAATGTAGTAGTAGGGAGAATAATATTGATATTTGGTATTCCCATAGTACTGCTGCGCGATATGGGTAGCAGTTTCGTTGGAGAGACAATGAAATCTGTTTGCAAGCTGTTATGCATAGAGAAAACACAGAGTACTGCCTATCATCTGCAAACTAATGGAGTACTAAAGAGAACTCACTGCACATTAACACAAAATTTGCAAACATTTCGTGAACAGGGCACAGACAGAAGGGGGCTCTTTAATTCCATATACTGTATTTGCATACATCACCACACCACACAGCTCAACTGGACACATACCATCTGAATTATTCTTAGGACAGATGTGTAGTATACCACAAACATTGCAAAAGAATCCTGTAGATGTGATATTTAACCACAATGATTATGTCTTACAACTGAAATACCAAATGCAGTACATGCACCAAGGTGCACAAAAGAAGAAGATAAAGTGCAAGGAGAAATATAAATAACAATATTATAGACACCATCATCCAGTAAATTTGTGACCAGAAGATAAAGTACTATTGTACAATGAGAATGTATGCAGAAAACAATGGCACAAACTAGATAGCCAAAGGAGAGGCCTGTACTTGGTAATGGAGGTAAACAATCCTGATGCATAAATATAAAAGGAAGGCATTACATGAAGGTTCATGCAAATCATCTTAAGCAGTTTTCTAATTATAGGAAAAATTACAAACAACATGTACATCACGATGGTGATGATGACAGTTTTGCTATGACAGGTAAGTTCTCTGGAGATACATCACAAAATATAACTTGTCTAATTTAAGTCATTGTCTGTGTTGTGGGTTGGCAGGAGAGCCAACACCGGTTTTGAGAGGAAGTCGAAAGGCACCCGTTTTAGCTCACGTAGGCTGGCGTGAGGTCTGGAACAGGACAAAGAAATTAGACTTTAGCAAACAACGTACATAGCTGCTGGAATACTTAACTTTAATCCATAAATAGTGAACATCCCTCTTGACGGTACATTGTTCATAATCTCAATAGTAACATAATGGCGCCTTGCTAGGTCGTAGCAAATGACGTAGCTGAAGGCTATGCTAACTATCGTCTCGGCAAATGAGAGCATATTTTGTCAGTGAACCATCGCTAGCAAAGTCGGCTGTACAACTGGGGCGAGTGCTAGGACGTCTCTCTAGACCTGCCGTGTGGCGGCGCTCGGTCTGCAATCACTGATAGTGGCGACACGCGGGTCCGACGTATACTACCGGACCGTGGCCGATTTAAAGGCTACCACCTAGCAAGTGTGGTGTCTGGTGGTGACACCACAGTCTGGTCTTCATTATGGTGTGTGTGACAAGCTAACTTTAGTCACTTGGCTTGTAGTTAGTTATCTTACTCTTAAGGTTATAAAGATAAGTTTGAACAAATAGCCAAGCAAGCTGTCATATTTTTTGAACAAAAATCTACCTTCATTAACATGGGTAAGGCAGAATGTAGCAGAACAAGACATGCACTACAATGGCCCACAGGCCAAATAGAGTGATCCCAGGAACTACCTGGCCAGCTAGGCACACATGAGAATAGACCCAAGTGAGGTGTATGAACTTTGTAGGTGAGGTCAGTAAAGTTCTGTTTGGAACATGAGATGAGGAGCATGCCACATATTTCAAAACCAGAATAGATGTGTAGGAAGAATAACAATGAACTTTTCAAAACTATGTAAGGAACAAGCAACAATTGTCAAAACAACCCTCAACAGTTTAAATCAAATGGTGGGCTCAATAGAAAGAAATGAGAAGGTCATCACAGAGAGTAGAGAACATAATTTAAAAATAGGAGTATTATAAGGGCCATCATACTAATCATCATGAATGAGTGACTGATCCAGCTTACCGGTATCTTTAATGAGTTAGAATGAGAGTTTGAACTGTTAATCACAGCTATTGTAAATGCTCAGAAGGAATTCCTTGAACCTCACATAATCAATCCAATTCAAATTGGTAATTATCTAGAGATGATTAAAAATCACATAAAAGATAAAAGATTTTCTACTGGACTGAAGGAAGACAGTGGGTACCAGTTACTGCAACTAGTTGATTTAGATGTATTTGCAGTGGTTAATATCTTGAGTTAAGTCCTCAATATTCCATTAGTTGATAGCAAGCCAAATACTAAGTATAAAATATATCCTTTACCAATAGAAATAGGTTCTACAAAACATTTGTTCATACGAATTATTCCAGAAGAGGACATATTAATCACAGTTAGTGCTAAGCAACAGTATGCCATCGTAACGACCAGTTACTCTGCAAAAGAACAGGTGTAAAACAGAGGATATGTAAGCAAATAATTGTATTACTATTGACCTATGACTACAAAATGTGTGAGGTGAGAGTGTTGCAGCAAACTGGAAAAAATATCACAGGATTGTACACAGAACATAGTTATACTAAACAAAACTCAGTGGACACAAATACAAAGCACTGAATGGATTTTTGTTGCCCTGTAATATTAGGGCTTAATGATAATCTGAAATGGACAAAAGCCATATAAGGTAGTCCTTAGAAACACAGGAAAATTGAGGTTTTTAGACAAATGTGGGGGCTGTAGAGTCCAGACACTTTTCCAAGCAGAACATACTGTTAGAACCATCATACAACAAGATGACATCAACATAATTTAAGAATAGATTTAGACTGTTGTATATTAGATAAGGAAAAGAAAAATATACCCCACCTCAATTTTAATTTACCTCTTGATTGTGTGGTGGGGCAGCTGGGTTATTTGAAAATGACTGGCTATAAATCGGATCAACTCCAGGATGAGATTGAGTACCAACAGGCAGCTGTGTTTGGAGGCTGATCACTTAACTCTCACTCAGTATGGAGATACACAGGCTCAGGCACAGGCATAATAATAATGATGTGTTGTATGTGTGGTTATTGTAAACATTGTAGAGACTGCTTTAAACTAGGACAAAGGACTTTTGAGGATGACTGCTGTGGCTGGGTGTGTGTAAGTGAGAAACATGTGGTGTAGATATGTTGAGCCCTGTGCTTAGAACAGATAAGTGACATGACTGGTGTAAATAAAGCCTTAAGGCCATAAAAGACTGTAGATGTAAGATGCAGAATAGATTGTAAAAAGAAATGGTTGAGTAATGCTATGTATTGTTATACAGATGTGCATGTTGTTTTCAAGAACTGTGAGAGTTTACATGTTATAATATTAAAGATGTTCCACAAAGAGGAAACACTTACAAAAAAATGTAAAATGATTGGCATGTATCTAAGAAGGAAATAATTGGAAAGTAAAAGTAGGAGGAGAAGAAATCTTTTGGAATACTACTGGGGTGGCAAGTTTCACGAATAGGGATTCAAAGCAAGCAGAAGTGCTTAAAATGAATTTTATGAGGAAACAGCGAAGCCCGTAAGCAAGCCGAGGGAGTTTGTACTTGTTAGTGCTACCGAGGCGTGTGGCCTAAAATGGAAGTGGATATGGACAAACATGAATCTTGAGACACCTGCATACCACTCTCCGCATGGCAACAGCACCAGGGCACAAATGTCAGGACTAGCTAGAATGGAAATCAGGAGATCATAGGATCACATACATGTGATCTGAACACACAGTTCAATGCCCTTGAAGAGAAACAAGTGTGTAAGCCCTGGGAGGTGACACATGAAATGCAAATCACTGTAGAGCATTTATACTGG
The DNA here is from genome assembly GCF_023864345.2 of Schistocerca serialis cubense. Taxonomy (NCBI): domain Eukaryota; kingdom Metazoa; phylum Arthropoda; class Insecta; order Orthoptera; family Acrididae; genus Schistocerca; species Schistocerca serialis. Next base: position 160,392,129 of record NC_064648.1, on the reverse strand, counting down.
GTGTTCTAATAACCCAGGGGTCAGTCTGAGCGATTTGGAGCCCGAGTCAGCTGCAGTCTGTCAGTTCTCCTGTCGCAATTCTTCAGTAGCAAAAAATGTGCAAGAGGCATCGCTGTGCGAAGGAGGAGCAGGAGCAGGTACTAGTAGAAATTCAGTGGAGTGCCTCAGGTGGTCTTTTTGTAACACTACACATCTGTCCCATCAGTGCAACATGCAGAGTATCTTAACTGAAAAAACTTAGCAGTGTTTTGCTTATTGTATTCCCTGTTCAGGCATTTTAGCAGCTGCAGATGGATGCATGATCTCTCCACACATTTCTGCAGTCACAGGTAATTGTCCTGTTTTCAGCTGCCTCTCCAGGACATGATAACATTTCTTGTATATATATGAGCTAAATGTTTTAAAACAGTTATTTCTGTTCACTTTTAAACTATTTTGCATTTTTGTTCTAAAGCAGCACATTTCATTTGTAGTGCTTCATTATCACCCTGTAACAACTGAATTATTGAATCCTTGTCTCTGATAATGATCATATACTTTTATCACAAATTTTTGTTACATAAGCATCTGACAATCATGAGTAGTCCACAAAATTTTAAGTTTATTTTGAAAGAGTTTTCTGAAACCAACATTTAAAACATTTGCATTGTACACCTTTCCTTGTATTGCAAATTCCAATTGTTACTAAATTTTACGTTACTTATATTGGAGCAGTTTATACCTAACTGTCCCATCAATGCCATTTTGAAAAAGCCAACTAGTGACATAAAGTATTACACATTAATGCCATCGTTCTTCCACAAACGCAGTCTTACCTCCATAACAGCAAGCAGAGTTACTCAATACAGACTCTACCACAGGCATTAAAGCAGAATGCAGGAACTTACCATGCAAAGTGTCACAGGGATCATTATGAGACCCACACTTCTTTGTAACCTCTCCCAGTGACTTTAAATTTCAGTTTGAAATTGTAATGTTTGCTGATGACACCAGCATGCTAATCAATAGTCCAAACTCAACACTGGCAAACACAATGCAGATGATACCTTTACATGTAAATAAGTTATTTGCAGCTAACAGTTTAAGCCTTAACTTCACAATCAGACACATTATGAAATTTCAAACAAACAGCAAATACTTTTTAACACCGCAAGTACACATTAACGGTCTTACAGTGAATGAAGCACAAAGTGTAAAATTCCATGGGGTCCAGATGGATAAAAGTCAAACTGTAGCCAACACATGAATACACTAATCGAGAAACTGAGTTCAGTATGTTATGCCCTTAGAAGCATATCCAATTGTATCAACGTAAGGACCAGAGTGTTGGTTTACTTTGTATGTTTTGCCTTCCTGCTGCCTTATATAATTATCTTCTAGGGCAATGCACCTAAGGTACACAACATCAAACAGTGGGAACTACAGGTTGCAATGAAGTGGTGTTCTGTCCCCAACTCAACTTCCACAACACCTTGGTCCATCCCTCTGTCACTCCTAATCCCAACACCTTGCCACAAGGATCATATCTCTGTGCAAGACCCAGGTGCAAAACCTGCCCAATACATCCACTCAGCACTTCAATTCCAGTCTTGTTACAAGTTTATCATATCCCATCAGCGGTTGGGCCACCTGCAAAAGAACCATGTCATATACTTGCTCTGCTGCAATCTTTGCATGGGTTTTAATATTGGTATGACTACCAACCAGCTTTCCATCATGATGTATCACCACTGCTAAACTGTGGCACAACATGCAGGTGAAAATAACATCTCAATTTCAGTGGCTGCTTCGCTACCCAAGCCATCTGGATCCTGTTTTTCACTACCAGCTTCTCTTAATTGTGGGGGTAGCAGTGATACTTGCAACACATTCTTCGCTCTTATAATTATCCTGGCATCAGTCTACAGTAATTTGCTGTCCCCACAACCTCCAACCAACAGTTTCCACTCCCTCGTCCCATCACCTCCTCCCCATTCTTGTCTCCCACCCTGCCTGTGGGCCCTCTGCCAACAAACTGGCCCATCTTTCCCCTTCCCTCCTTTCCCTTTTTGCTCTGTTTCCCCCCTTCCCACTTCCCTGCCCCACAGCCTTCCAACACCGTGCCTGTTGGCATTATAGTCCCTGTGCACACTGTCAGACAGCATTCCTCTCTCCCCTCACCCATACACTGCTACCCCTTAATCTTCCACACCCCCTCCAGACTGCTGCTCCATCCCATGTGATAGCTGCATTCAGACCCGAGCAGCTGGAGTTGGTACTCATGTGACATATGATTTCTTGTGTGAATGAGCGGTGTGTGTTACTCTTTTTCTGATGAACGCGGTGGGCAAAACTTACGTGTATTGAGAAGGGAGTGAGACAGGGTTGTAGCCTATACCCAGTATTATTCAATCTATATATTGAGCAAGCAGTAAAGGAAACAAAAGAAAAATCAGGAGTAGGAATTAAAATACATGGATAAGAGATAAAAACTTTGAGGTTTGCCAACGACATTGTAATTCTCTCAGACAAAGCAAAGGACCTGGAAGAATAGTTGAACAGACTGGACACTGTCTTGAAAGGGGGATATAAGATGAACATCAACAAAAGCAAAAGGAGGATAATGGAATGTAGTCAAATTAAATCAGGTGATGCCAAGGGAATTAGAATAGGGAATGAGGCAGTTAAAAAATAGATGAGTTGTGCTATTTCGGAAGCAAATTAAACGAAGATGATCAAAGTAGGGAGGATATAAAATGTAGATTGGCAATGGGAAGAAAAGCATTTCATGTAGAAGAGAAATTTCTTAACCTGGAATATAAATTTAAGGGCTACTAACTTTTCTTCCAAAGTTATTTGTCTGAAGTGTAGCCATGTATGGAAGAGAAAGATGGACGATAAATAGTTTAGACAATAAAAGAATAGAAGCTTTCGAAATGTGGTGCTACAGAAGAATGCTAAAGATTGGATGGCTATTCATGTAACTAATCAGGAGATACTGAACAGAATTGGGGAGAAAAGGAATTTGTGGCACAACTTACTAGAAGAAGAGATCAGTTGGTAGGACACATTCTGAGGCATCAAGGGAGCACCAGTTTAGTATTAGAGGGAAGCGTGGGGGTGGGGGGGAGGGGGGGTTAAAATCATAGCAGGGGACCGAGAGATGAATATACTAAGCAGATTCAGAAGGATCTTGGTTGCAGTAGTTGCTCAGAGATGAAGAAATTTGTACAGGATATTGTAGCATCGAGAGTTGCATTAAACCAGTTAACATTGACAAAAGGTTTCTCTAACTTTACAAATGCTATAAATGTAGGTCTGCCTTTCCTTATTGTATCTTATAATTTATGAACCATAATTTTTTAAAAATAAGGTTGAAGAACTGTTGAGCATCTTAAATGATGAAAATTCGTCAATAATTGTATGTGACAACTTTAATGTCAATATGTTGGTAGATAGTTGATTTACAATTAAATTCCTCTATGTTCTACACAGTTACAAACTACATTCTAATATAAACAGTCCTACAAGTGTAACAAACATTTCAAAAAGCCTTATAGATAATGTATTTTCAAATACAGAAAGCCCAGTTACAGAAGTTTTGAATATTGACCTATGAATATCTGATCATAACACACTTATTACTAAGGTGTTCACAGTCCAATACACACAAAAAGAGTATGTCATATGTATAAGAGAATTCTCTCTCTCCCAAAAACTGCAACCAGATAGGTTTCACACTGACTAACCCATCTTGGGCAGAAGTATTGTCACAAACTGATACAGATGCTGCATACAATGTTTTCTCCTCTCTTTTCATGACAAACTTTGAAATGTCTGAGGAGTATTACCAGGTTGGTTGCACCAATGATCACACCAATTTACCAATAGTTCATTTATTAACCTTAACACATACAATGATCACAAAGAACTGGACTGAACATGGCGGAACAGCCAAAGATAATGCTTAGAGTCCAAAGATGAATGCATATCGATGTTGGTGGGTCTGCGGGAGCTGGACCGTGGTCAGCTCGACAGCGTTGTTGGGGAGCTATGTGGGTGGATGTTGTGAAGGAAGGTTCAGCCACTGGACCTGGAAGTCGTTGAAGAAAGCCGGGCGTCATACTGGGTGTGCTGGTCGAGCGGCAACAGATAGGCCGGTAGTTTGTGGGTGGAACAGAGCGATGCCGACAATGTCTCCGGTGGGCATGGCGAACACAAGAAGCATGTCCAGGTCTACATCGAAGGGGAGGGGAACACGTTTCACCAGCTGGCAGGGAATGGCGGAGGTTGTGTCATGAGCACTGGATGAAGCAAAACACACAACGAGCAGTGTATAATCGCACAGTATTATTGAGATGTCATGGATTATGTTCAGGGGGATAGGCACAAACACCTCGAGCGAGGGCACGTTCAAGATGGGGGAGGGGGGGGGGGGGGCGTGAGAAACCTCTACAGGGCAAGGCAAACGACGGTGGAGAGGTCGAAGGGCCCGGTGGCGAGGCCATGATCGTAGGTAAGATCGACGTGAGGAGCATGTTGTCACTCGAAGGAGTGCGTGAGAGTAGAGGGCGAGGTTAGAGGAGAGCTCCACGATTGGAGCTGGAAGTCACTGGATCAAGTGTGTAAGTCCGACATGGACGGAGTGGTCGGAGGGTCGTGAGCCACGACAGTGAGTGGAGTGGTCATGGCCTGAAGGGGGGTAGAAGAAGGCTCGACTTGAGCGGACTTAAGTCTGTTGAGAGAGACTGTAACAGCTGAATCTTTCATCTGGATGTCATAGGTGTTGGGTGAGCGCCAGAGAAATCGGTAGGGGCCGGTATATGGAGGTTGGAGGGGAGCACGGACAGTGTCATCTCGGAGCATGACGTACTCGCAACTGTCCAGAGATTTTGGGATGCGAACCTTAGGGCGGGAATGGCTGGTGGGCGGAGAAATCATACCTACCGCTGGACCATCAACAAGTGTCAGCTTGCGAACCATTCGTCGAAACGTCATCGATACGGGTTTTTGGAGCCGAAGGCCCACTTGTGTATCCTTGATGACTGCACGACACAAGGGTTTATCCTTCGCCTGGGCCTGTCAACACTGATATTGCACTGTTGGTGATTGGAAACATGTTGCCTGGTCAGACGAGTCTCGTTTCAAATTGTATTTAGTGGATGGACGTGTAAAGGTATGGAGACAACCTGATGAATCCGTGGACTCTGCATGTCAGCAGGGGACTGTTCAAGCTGGTGGAGGCTCTGTAATTGTGCATATTTTTGGGAGCGTTGTATAATCAGTCGGGAAACCTCAGATCGAGCGGATATTTGGCTTTGCTGAAGTTTAACCTTCCGAAGAAGTAACGGAGCTCTTGGATTATTAAATGCAGGTTCGTTTCCAGTCTTTCGGAAGTTCCCTTCTGATTAACAACTATGCAACATATCGATGAATATCATTAATTCTCAAATGTCAAATACACACCTTTTGTATGAAGGAGCAATATATATATTTCCCTTTTAATTGTACAATTTCGTCTCAGTTATCTTTTGTCATAAATCTCAATATTCAGATTACAATTCTTCAAACCAAACTCAGGCTAATCGGTACGAAGACAATTTCGGAAGCTTTTTTCTAACCACCACCAGAGAGAGTACTACAAAGAGTAATTATGCGCTCATGGCATAGCTCTTGTATGAAATTACTTTGCGCATGGATTCTGCGAGTATGAATATAGAAAATTAGTAAACGTCATTCAAGGGTAGTATTGTATCAGAATAATTCATCGAATATAAAGAGATATTACAAGTTCCAGTCATTCGATCAGGAAAGAGGTACACGGCTCGTGTTGTCTGCAGTTCAGCCATGCCTAGATGGTCAATACTCCGGTTAAATCGTGTCCGCATTGTTACTTTGTGCCAGGAAGGGCTCTCAGCAAGCGAAGTGTCCAGGTGTCTCGGAGTGAACCAAAGCAATGTTGTTCGGACATAGAGGAGATACAGAGAGACAGGAATTGTCGATGACATGCCTCGCTCAGGCCATCCAAGGGCTACTACTGCAGTGGGTGACCGCTACCTACGGATTATGGCTCGGAGGAACCCTGACAGCAACGCCACCATGTTGAATAATGCCTTTAGTGCAGCCACAGGACGTCGTGTTACCACTCAAACTGTGCGCAATTGGCTGCATGATGAGCAACTTTACTCCCGACGTACATGGCGAGGTCCATCTTTGCAACCACGACACCGTGCAGCGCAGCACAGATGGGCTCAACAACATGCCAAATGGACCGCTCAGGATTGGCATCACGTTCTCTTCACCGATGAGTGTCGCATATGACTTCAAGCAGACAATAGTCGGAGCCGTGTTTGGAGGCAACCCAGTCAGGCTGAAAGCCTTAGGCACACTGTCCAGCGAGTGCAGCAAGGTGGAGGTTCCCTGCTGTTTTGGGGTGGCATTATGTGGGGCCGACGTACGCCGCTGGTGGTCACGGAAGAAGCCGTAACGGCTGTACGATACGTGAATGCCATATCGGCAGCATACTGGCGAGGCATTCGTCTTCATGGACGACAATTCGCGCCACCATCGTGCACATCTTGTGAATGACTTCCTTCAAGATAACGACATCGCTTAACTAGAGTAGCCAGCATATTCTCCAGGCATGAACCCTATCGAACATGCCTGGGATAGATTTGAAATGGTTGTTTATGGACGACGTGACCCACCAACCACTCTGAGGGACTATGCCGAATCGCTGTTGAGCAGTAGGACAATCTGGACCAACGGTGCCTTGATGAACTTGTGGATAGTATGTCACGACGAATACGGGCATGCATCAATGCAAGAGGATGTGCTATTGGGTATTACAGGTACCGGTGTATACAGGAATCTGGACCACCACCTCTCAAGATCTCGCTGTATGATGGTACAACATGCAATGTGTGGTTTTCACGAGCAATAAAAAGGGCGGAAATGATGTTTATGTTGTTCTCTATTCCAATTTTCTGTACAGGTTCCGGAACTCTCGGAACCGAGGTGATGCAAAACTTTTTTTTATGTGTATATTTTCAAGACGAGCATTTCAGTATTTACATCTAATAGATCACACGCTTGTTTTGTCGCATTACGCTGGATGTGATTTATCGTCCAAAAGCAGTTTCAACACAGAATCAGGCTTCCATTATTTACATTTGCGTTGCCTGCACACTATGCAGTCACGTTCTTTACGCCTAATTTATGAAAATCAGTAGACACTTGATTAGACTGTGAACTCGATTGCCTGTTTCATCAGCTTGTTCAGTGAAGTCTATAAGCCTATTTTTCATCTCCTCCTCAGGGCCAAAATGCCTTATAACTAGAGGGAATATCTCGCTGTTTTTGTGGTTGCAGGCGTCAGCTGCAATAGAGAAGAAGTTGCTCAATTTAGCTGAATCCTTCAAGACATCAATGAACTTGTGAACAATTTTTGCAGCCAAAACCTTTTTGACAATAGCTTCTGCCTTACTTCCACCACATGTCATTGTTGTTGTTGTTGTGGTCTTCAGTCCTGAGACTGGTTTGATGCAGCTCTCCATGCTACTCTATCCTGTGCAAGCTTTTTCATCTCCCAGTACCTACTGCAACCTACATCCTTCTGAATCTGCTTAGTGTATTCATCTCTTGGTCTCCCTCTACGATTTTTACCCTCCACGCTGCCCTCCAATACTAAATTGGTGATCCCTTGATGCCTCAGAACATGTCCTACCAACCGATCCCTTCTTCTGGTCAAGTTGTGCCACAAACTTCTCTTCTCCCCAATCCTATTCAATACTTCCTCATTAGTTATGTGATCTACCCATCTAATCTTCAGCATTCTTCTGTAGCACCACATTTCGAAAGCTTCTATTCTCTTCTTGTCCAAACTATTTATCGTCCATGTTTCACTTCCATACATGGCTACACTCCATACGAATACTTTCAGAAATGACTTCCTGACACTTAAATCTATACTGGATGTTAACAAATTTCTCTTCTTCAGAAACACTTTCCTTGCCATTGCCAGCCTACATTTTATATCCTCTCTACTTCGACCGTCATCAGTTATTTTGCTCCCCAAATAGCAAAACTCCTTTACTACTTTAAGTGCCTCATTTCCTAATCTAATTCCCTCAGCATCACCCGACTTAATTAGACTACATTCCATTATCCTTGTTTTGCTTTTGTTGTTGTTCATCTTATATCCTCCTTTCAAGACACTGTCCATTCCATTCAACTGCTCTTCCAAGACATGCGGTGAAATCGTAAGAACAAATGGGTCAACCCATGTCAAGTTGCCTGTATTTTAATAAACTTCCCACTTTACCATCTTCAGTTTTGATGAAATTTTTGCAGGAAATTCATATAGGGCTTAAATGAAGCATGACTAGATTACAGCTCCATAAGTAATGTGGTTGGGCCACTAGCCACCTTTTTTTAAAGGCTGATGTTTTGATTTAGTGAATTAAATGAATAAATCATCACTTTGTTTTATAACTGCACAGTATCTGAGAGACCTGTCATGCTGAAACTTGGTGATCCTGATAAAAGTTTGAGGTATAACAGCTCAGTTGTAGGTAAAATTAAGGCAAATTTATCATAATGTGCTATCAAAATTGCTCATAAATCTTGTTGTAACAAATTTTGACTATCTTCATCAGCTTGTATCAACTGAAAGAATAACTTTCTGAAGCTGTTTCCTTACTCATCTACATCCTGTCAGCATGTCAAAAAGCTCTGCAAGTGGCACGTAGATGGCTCAAATAATACATGAGTTATCTAAGTTCAAAATCTACTCAAAAATTAAATTAATTAATTTTTGCTCACTTTCAAGAGGTGATATCACAAGAGGAATTACTCAAATATGCTTTTTCCGGCACCTCTGAACTCACTATGCTGGATCAAAAAAGTTATATTTATTTTTGAGATATAGCAATTATGAATAAATAAACTTATATTTTTGGTACATTGAAAAATACAGTCACATACTTGTGTTGATCCATGGTGGTTTTGCCACTACTGGTCTTACTCTTTATAGTTCCCAAATCATAATATTTTCATTCATTAATTCAGTTGCTGAAATGTGTCATTATTAACAATAACAGTTGTTTATAGCAAGCTATAAAATTGGCCCATTCTTGTGGCTGAGCTGGAATGACAGAAATAATATGTTGATCTGGAAAACAACAACCACAATACCTTGCTGCCCAGTAGAATGAATGTGCAGGTTTATTGTTGTGCATAAACTGACTAAGACATCATTTTCTTCATCTGAAACTTCAGAGATATTACCAACCCTCCATTTTCCATCATAAATACCAGCCATATATTGGCCTGTTTGTAAGGCTGCAACATTTCTGCGAAAAACTTTTTGTTTGACTGTGGTCAAAATTTGCCATACAACATTTGTATCACTGGAACGTACTTTTCACTTAATGGTACAAAGAGGAGATTCTTTCTTGTTCCTGATGCAGTGCAGCCATTTTTTAACTTTTCTTGCTGCTCAGTTTTCGATGATTATATTTCTTATTTTGCTACAAAAATAAATTGGATCCCATTGATATTCTTTGTGCAGTATTTATACATACCAGTTGCTATCAAAATGTGGTCCTCAGTTGGCCTTTGAAGGCTTGCTTTTGCTGCTGGGCACTTTACAGTTCCCCCAACTGCATCACATGGAGGATTTACATGCCTTATAGTAAAAAAGTTCTATTCAGCTGAGATTCCACCATCACTTTGAATGTGGGAAAGATTGAGAAATTTTTTTTAAGTTTTCAGGCTGTGCTGCTGACCCACCACTGAAGTAGTAATCATGTGTGATTTTTCCAAGGTGATTTTCTATTGATTTCATAATAAAAGTATGTACAGTGATTACGTCATGCTTCAGTCTGTCGACTACTACACAGCAGCTGATGTTATTTCTGAAGTGCAAAAGAAATGGCTGTAAATTTGCTTCACTGAAAATCTTGATCTGCATCTTGGACAATGAGCGAATAATTTTCAGCAAAATCCATTGATATGATTAGTTCAGGTGGCTTGAGTTGGTGCTTTGCAGTATAATGATGAGTGGAAAGTTTGTCAGTTTTTGAAATCAGATCTTCAATACAACCCTCAGAGGTCATCTGCTTGGTTTCTAATGTATCTCTATGAGTGTGCACCCACTTTTTGAACTCAATGGAATCATCTGGATCACTGTCTTCAAAACTACTTTCTAAAATCTCTTGCAGATGTTCTTTTCCTGGACAGATTCCACATTGATGAATCATGCAGTCTTTAGATTCCAAATCTAACACTGTTTTGCCAATCAGGCTCTTGTAATCTTCTTTAATTGGACTACTTGCAAATATCAATTTTACATTTGGTGTAAAGTGCAAACACAGAATGAGTGGATTCCTGTGGTGATTCACCATTTTGGCCTGAATTCACAAAATTTGGAAAACCCTATTTCAATTCCATGCTGAAGTTGATATGCTGCAAACATTTCTTTCAGATTATCCAGAAGAAGGTATTTTTGGTTCAATACTTCGTTTCCATCTATTCTAATTAATACACAGTCCTACAGTCCTTTTTACATGGGAAAATTCGGCTAAGTTTTTGATTTTGAAACAATGTTACCCTTCTTTGTTTTACAGCACCTGGAATCTTCTTGCCACAGCTGTTCTTTAGCAGAGCTAATACACTATTTTCTGCCTTTTGTTTTCACCACCCTTCTGAAACGCCAGATTCTTGCAGTGTCTCTTTTACAGTCCAACTTAGAGGTACTAACGTCAAAATCTGAAATTTTTCAGATCACCTTGATAATTACAACTTCTTTACAGATATAATCAGCTGTTTATAAACTGCTTGTACAAGGTGCTTGAAAATTTTTTGGGTCAAAGCCTCCAGCAGCAGCAGTGTTATTCACAATTGCCTCTTGAATTTTGCTTAATTTTTCATTTTGTATAACCTTCGGCATCCCTCGTTGATACACCCTGAAATTTTAGAGGGCAGTTAGGCTTGCATCAAGTGATTCTGCTGGGTACAACTCTGCTTTTCTTGCTGGAAAGTTTTTCTACAAGTTGGACAGACCTTCTGACCAGATTTCATTGCTGTTTGTCACAGCTTTCAATTGCTTTTCTGTTTCTGCATGAACAATCCATAAACCTATTTTTTAAGAATGGTGCTTTGCACCAAGAGGGTTACAACACGATTTCTGTAGAAATTCATACTTGTCCAAAAGTATTGCTTTGTGATGAAAACGTATTTGCCCATTTTCAGTAGGACATGTTTCACTTCTTTGGTATAGTAATTCTTGTTGCTCTACTGAAAATCCTTTGACATATTTGAAGCCTTGTTGATGTATGTATATTTTCAGATGACACATAGGATTATCTACATGGAACAGAAATGTCTCTGATAGCCATTAAACTACAACTGAATATTTACTTCCCATTGTCAGACACCTTGAAATAATTTTTACTTACAGAAAAACATGTTTATATAGTAATGTCAATAGCCTTTATACCATTTAAAAAAGCATACATTAAATCTTAACATTCTTCACTACACAACAGTGTGCTTCAGAATCATTATTGAAGAATGTTTTTAAACTGCATTGTTGCCACTAAATTTGTCTGTTGCTAACATAAAAACAACTTCTTCTGATCAAATAAAATTAGCTCTTTTCAATGGTTCCCATAAAAAGTAGATCTGCATGATCCCTTTCGAGATATGACCTTTTGAAAATTTGCCAAAATTGAGTAGTTAAATTTTTAAGTAGGCTTTCAACTTAGATGACTCAGTTATTATTTGAGCAATGTAGGTGCCACTTGCAGAGTTTTTTTTGACGGACTGCAGGTGAGTAAAGAATCTGCTTCTGAAAATTATTGTTCCAGCAGATAAAAGCCAATGAAATACAGTCAAAATTTATAATGACAAGAATTACGAGCCACTTTAATAGCACATAATTATGAGTTTACCATGATGTGATCTTTAGTTCTAAAACTAAGCTATTATACCCTAAAAGTTTTAGCATGAGAGGTCTGTAGATACTGAGCAATGATAAAAGGAAGTTGATGATTTATTCCTTTATGTTGCAATGTCAAAAAACTAGCCATTACTGAAAGATGGCTAGTGCCCCAACCATACTACTTATGGAACTCAAATCTAGCAATGCTTCATCTACGCTCTGTGTGTACATGCTGCAAAACTTTCATTAATATTGGAGACAGTCAAGTGGAGACCTTTAAGCCACTTAACTTGTAATGGCTAGTCGATGTCACAAAGTCAAAAAATAATTGTGTACAGACTATGGGAGCTGTAAGCACACAAAACAGAGCTATGAACATAGTAGAGGTCTGTTCAACTGAAAATGGAACTTTGATGCAACGGAACTTTGATGCAACAAGCAGAGAAGTCGAAAGGAGCCCGTAATGCCAGTCACTGCACAACAAGGTCAGGTATGCGACCCGCCATGGGGAAGATGCCACCAGACAGAATAAAGTGGTTTCACCTGAGGACATAGAAACTAGACTGAATAAAAGTTTCTCACAATAACAGAACCAACCTGACAGAAGTAAACTCATACCCAAATGGAGCCATGAGCCGAGAAAGTTAAAAACAGCCATGACAGAAAACAGGGTTAGTGGCTGCAGATCACAAGAGGAAGGAATGGGAAGCAGTTGACACCATAACACGGGAAAGTACTGAAGGAAGAAGTCTACAAAATTGTAGTTGTAAATGTGAAGGTACCATGACAGATGTAGGGCAAATACAAGAAAAAATTGTCAAATGATTGACACAATGGTACCCTGGCAAGAAATACAGACAGGACTGTATGTCCCACAAGCATTGGTCCAAGTGGAAAATGGACAGTATCAGAGGAAATACAGTAAATGATTATTAATGGGTGACTGGTTAACTGGAATGCGATTTGCAAATAGAAACTGGGGGGAAGCAGCCAGCGTGAAATTTTGCATTCTACTGTAAATTCTGTGTGCCACAAAATTTTTTCAAGTTGCCATCCAGTCTAATTAAAATTAGAAAAATTGATTATAAGAAGAAAAATAACTGAATTAATCACTGAATTGGTAAGCATTACCAACGTGCTAATATTAACAAAAGGATCCAAATGAATAGACAGAATGAGCATATGGGAACACTTTAATTACACATAATAACTAATTCAGATCAATCAGGAGCTTAAACCTTAACAAAAAAAAAAAAAAATAAGGTACTCAGACAAAGTTCTAGAAGTATAAAGCCTACCAGTTGCACTTTAGAAACGCCAGGTTGGGTGTATTAGAATAATCTTACAACAGGGGAGGTGTTTGTCTCAGAACAGTAATTACATTTTAAAACAATTCATTCAAATAAAACGTCATATTAAAAATTCACGAAGTTATTTTAAAGCATGATATGATGTTGCCTGTTATTTAATTATTTACCTCACTTATACTATTATTATTGTTACATCATATTAAATATTCACGAAGTTATTTTAAAGTATGATATGATGTTGCCTGTTATTTAATTATTTACCTCACTTATACTATTATTATTATTAGTGTTGAGGTATACTGCAGTGATAAATAAAAAAGGAAACCTTAGGCATGCATGGAAATGTCATATGGGTAGTTCACACAAAAATACTACATGATTCACACACACACAAGAATAGAGATAGAAAGAATTTTGCTCATGACAATAAGTCAAAGGTTCAGAAATTCATCTCCATCACTGTGATTTAATTATTGTGAATACAAACATTATGGAACACTTGCCAATGAAGAAATTTAGCCAGCCGTTGTGGCCGAGCGGTTCTAGGTGCTTCAGTCTGGAACCGTGCGACTGCTACGGTCGCGGGTTCGAATCCTTCCTCGGGCATGTTAGTTAGGTTGAAGTAGTTCTAAGTTCTAGGGGACTGATGACCTCAGATGTTAAGTTTCATAGTGCTGAGAGCCATTTGAACCATTTTTTGAAGACATTTATCTGCACCACCTTCTCCATGAAACTAAGCTACACTTCCATGAAACAACCCCAAATGCTGTGTATATTCAACAACAAAGCAAAATCATGTATATGAAAACTTCCAGAACATAAAATATGTAAATGATATAGGCACAAAGAGCAGTAAAACATCAAGTGGAATTAATAATAAAACTTATACAGAAAGGGACAGAAATTACACACAGTGAAATTACCACCATATGGTATAAACAAAGCTACACAACCTTAAAACTGAAATTAAATGAAAAGTAGACAAAATGAAATACACTCGTGAGAATAATTTACCAAATGTTCTGGTTACACAAAGAAAGGACTGGAAAAACTTACTAATTACACATAGTATACTCATGACTAAGCTCTGAAAAATGTAAGAAACTGAGAGCACACTCAACCTGCAACAAACTTTCCCCATGTAGCCAGAAGAGGCTAGACAGTACTTTCCACCAACAACTTAGCTACTGTCAAATGACTACCAAAATGGTACATTCTCTTTGCCTGGACAAGGAAGGCTACATTGGCTACTCTGTTACTACCAAATCAGACAGCCAGATGCTCTGTTGCTACCATACAACAAAAATATGCATCACACACACTCACTCACTCAAGCATACAGAGGATAAAGAGAAGAAGAAATTTTGGAAGCACAAAATGTAGATAACATACATAGGACTGGAGAAATCTGTATTTTAATGTAGCCCTATACCACTGAATACGGATAAACATGTTGGTTCATTGTAAACAGCACAAAATACAAGTTAAATATTATGAAACAGATTGAACAGATAAGTTCCAGTGATTAATATGCAAGGGCTGAAAGCAGGCAAAATACCACAGATAGGAAAAGAAGAGGTGAAAGTCGGACAAATCAGAAGTGATGAAAGTGTAAGCAAGTCAAGTCTAAGAGAAAATCTTAGAGTAGACCACCTCTTTGTTGAGGTAACATGAGAATTACAGGAATAGGTAAATGCCCATAATGATGTGTTCCATTCAGATGGAGATTAGTTAACTTATGCAGAAGTGCTGAAGCACTGAATAACACTGCTGCCCAAATGTGAGAATACTATAATCAATAACTGACTGTATTTCATCCCACAAGTGATATGAAGGAGGCCTTGCGAAAAGAATGTTGCAAGAAGACATAATAATTCCAAGTGAAAGTGCTTGGAATTTCCTCTCATTATATTATATAAAAAGATCTATGTGAATGTAAATCGCAGATGGTGAATAGTAGCTGATTACTAAAGCTTAAATGACATTTTGTTGAATGCAGTATACCATTACCAAGAAGAGATGACATTTTTGATAGGTTAGGCAAGGTAAAATATTTTTCAAGTCTTGATTTGACTGAAGGATCTGACCAAGAGCTACTAGATGAAGGGTATGTGGATAAGAAAGCATTTAGCATTTAGCATGCCCTATGGGCATTACAGTAACTGTCATATGCCAATGGTACTGAAAATGACACCTAGCTCCTTTCAAAATTAATGAATTCCATTTTAATAGGTCAACTGGGAGAAAAAGTGTTCATTTACTTGATGATAGTGCAGTTTTCAGACTGTCTTTGTAAAAACACAATAGCAGGCTAGAGGAATTATTCAAAATACTGAGGAAACAAAAATTAAAATTAGGGATTGACAAATCCAAATTTCTGCGGAAATAGGCGCCATTCCTATGTTACGTACTCATAATCACCTGGTTGATGCTTCAGACCACTAAACTCTCTGTGGTAGAGAAGTATCTGTAACCAAAAACCACAGTGCAATTAAAAGCATACCTAGAACTTGTTGGGTACTATGGATGGTTTATCCATAGTTTCAGTGAAGTGGCAAAACTGTTGTATAACCTACTGAAGAAAGAGATAGCACACAATTGGTGTGCTGCACAGCAAGAAGCATTATGCCACCAGTACTGTAATACCCAGACTTCAGTAATGAATTCATTGTAATGACAGACATGAGCCAGAATATGATGGGAATGCACTTGGCCAAGGTAAATTAAGTAAAGACTTTTCAGTGGCTTATATTTCTAGCACTTTAAATAAGTGTGAAGAAGGACACAGTACAAGAAAACAAGAAATGCTAGCCATATGTTTGGCAGTGAAATGTTTAAGACCTTATGTATTCAGTAGCAAATTCAAAGTATTTACTAACCATAAGCCACTGACATGGATCAGTAGGGTCTCCAATCCACCATCAAGGTTAATAAAGTATCAGCTGAAACTGGGGGAGTATGACAATGAAACTTTGTTTAAAGAGGGTAAAGAAGCTAGACAGCAGATGCTTCATCCAGAATATGAGAGGTACAACTGGTAAATGAGACAGAGGACTATTAGAGAAAAAACCTGTGAGGTGGGTACACAAATGCTAAATGAGGAAAAAATGGTGCAGGAATTATTCAAGGCAGAAAAGGATAGGAATCTGAAAGAATGTCTAATTTACCAATAGGAAGACATCAAGGGGTATGCTGTACTTATGAAAGAATTTGAAAGTATCATATTTCAGAAGATACTAAATTGTGAAAGTTTTTGGAAAATTTGAAAGACATAACTGAAGATCCAAATGTCTTTTGACCTGATGATGACACCAGAAAATTTTTGAACTTTGTTACATTGACACCGTCAGACCTTTAAATGTCATGAATGATGGAAACTGCTGTTTGTTAAGGTTCCAAGACGAGCTAACCAAATTTGTAGGGGCAGAACTGATAGAGTGGCAGGACACTGATAACGTAGTGAATGTAGTAGTAGGGAGAATAATATTGATATTTGGTATTCCCATAGTACTGCTGCGCGATATGGGTAGCAGTTTCGTTGGAGAGACAATGAAATCTGTTTGCAAGCTGTTATGCATAGAGAAAACACAGAGTACTGCCTATCATCTGCAAACTAATGGAGTACTAAAGAGAACTCACTGCACATTAACACAAAATTTGCAAACATTTCGTGAACAGGGCACAGACAGAAGGGGGCTCTTTAATTCCATATACTGTATTTGCATACATCACCACACCACACAGCTCAACTGGACACATACCATCTGAATTATTCTTAGGACAGATGTGTAGTATACCAGAAACATTGCAAAAGAATCCTGTAGATGTGATATTTAACCACAATGATTATGTCTTACAACTGAAATACCAAATGCAGTACATGCACCAAGGTGCACAAAAGAAGAAGATAAAGTGCAAGGAGAAATATAAATAACAATATTATAGACACCATCATCCAGTAAATTTGTGACCAGAAGATAAAGTACTATTATACAATGAGAATGTATGCAGAAAACAATGGCACAAACTAGATAGCCAAAGGAGAGGCCTGTACTTGGTAATGGAGGTAAACAATCCTGATGCATAAATATAAAAGGAAGGCATTACATGAAGGTTCATGCAAATCATCTTAAGCAGTTTTCTAATTATAGGAAAAATTACAAACAACATGTACATCACGATGGTGATGATGACAGTTTTGCTATGACAGGTAAGTTCTCTGGAGATACATCACAAAATATAACTTGTCTAATTTAAGTCATTGTCTGTGTTGTGGGTTGGCAGGAGAGCCAACACCGGTTTTGAGAGGAAGTCGAAAGGCACCCGTTTTAGCTCACGTAGGTTGGCGTGAGGTCTGGAACAGGACAAAGAAATTAGACTTTAGCAAACAACGTACATAGCTGCTGGAATACTTAACTTTAATCCATAAATAGTGAACATCCCTCTTGACGGTACATTGTTCATAATCTCAATAGTAACATAATGGCGCCTTGCTAGGTCGTAGCAAATGACGTAGCTGAAGGCTATGCTAACTATCGTCTCGGCAAATGAGAGCATATTTTGTCAGTGAACCATCGCTAGCAAAGTCGGCTGTACAACTGGGGCGAGTGCTAGGACGTCTCTCTAGACCTGCCGTGTGGCGGCGCTCGGTCTGCAATCACTGATAGTGGCGACACGCGGGTCCGACGTATACTACCGGACCGTGGCCGATTTAAAGGCTACCACCTAGCAAGTGTGGTGTCTGGTGGTGACACCACAGTCTGGTCTTCATTATGGTGTGTGTGACAAGCTAACTTTAGTCACTTGGCTTGTAGTTAGTTATCTTACTCTTAAGGTTATAAAGATAAGTTTGAACAAATAGCCAAGCAAGCTGTCATATTTTTTGAACAAAAATCTACCTTCATTAACATGGGTAAGGCAGAATGTAGCAGAACAAGACATGCACTACAATGGCCCACAGGCCAAATAGAGTGATCCCAGGAACTACCTGGCCAGCTAGGCACACATGAGAATAGACCCAAGTGAGGTGTATGAACTTTGTAGGTGAGGTCAGTAAAGTTCTGTTTGGAACATGAGATGAGGAGCATGCCACATATTTCAAAACCAGAATAGATGTGTAGGAAGAATAACAATGAACTTTTCAAAACTATGTAAGGAACAAGCAACAATTGTCAAAACAACCCTCAACAGTTTAAATCAAATGGTGGGCTCAATAGAAAGAAATGAGAAGGTCATCACAGAGAGTAGAGAACATAATTTAAAAATAGGAGTATTATAAGGGCCATCATACTAATCATCATGAATGAGTGACTGATCCAGCTTACCGGTATCTTTAATGAGTTAGAATGAGAGTTTGAACTGTTAATCACAGCTATTGTAAATGCTCAGAAGGAATTCCTTGAACCTCACATAATCAATCCAATTCAAATTGGTAATTATCTAGAGCCAATTAAAAATCACATAAAAGATAAAAGATTTTCTACTGGACTGAAGGAAGACAGTGGGTACCAGTTACTGCAACTAGTTGATTTAGATGTATTTGCAGTGGTTAATATCTTGAGTTAAGTCCTCAATATTCCATTAGTTGATAGCAAGCCAAATACTAAGTATAAAATATATCCTTTACCAATAGAAATAGGTTCTACAAAACATTTGTTCATACGAATTATTCCAGAAGAGGACATATTAATCACAGTTAGTGCTAAGCAACAGTATGCCATCGTAACGACCAGTTGCTCTGCAAAAGAACAGGTGTAAAACAGAGGATATGTAAGCAAATAATTGTATTACTATTGACCTATGACTACAAAATGTGTGAGGTGAGAGTGTTGCAGCAAACTGGAAAAATATCACAGGATTGTACACAGAACATAGTTATACTAAACAAAACTCAGTGGACACAAATACAAAGCACTGAATGGATTTTTGTTGCCCTGTAATATTAGGGCTTAATGATAATCTGAAATGGACAAAAGCCATATAAGGTAGTCCTTAGAAACACAGGAAAATTGAGGTTTTTAGACAAATGTGGGGGCTGTAGAGTCCAGACACTTTTCCAAGCAGAACATACTGTTAGAACCATCATACAACAAGATGACATCAACATAATTTAAGAATAGATTTAGACTGTTGTATATTAGATAAGGAAAAGAAAAATATACCCCACCTCAATTTTAATTTACCTCTTGATTGTGTGGTGGGGCAGCTGGGTTATTTGAAAATGACTGGCTATAAATCGGATCAACTCCAGGATGAGATTGAGTACCAACAGGCAGCTGTGTTTGGAGGCTGATCACTTAACTCTCACTCAGTATGGAGATACACAGGCTCAGGCACAGGCATAATAATAATGATGTGTTGTATGTGTGGTTATTGTAAACATTGTAGAGACTGCTTTAAACTAGGACAAAGGACTTTTGAGGATGACTGCTGTGGCTGGGTGTGTGTAAGTGAGAAACATGTGGTGTAGATATGTTGAGCCCTGTGCTTAGAACAGATAAGTGACATGACTGGTGTAAATAAAGCCTTAAGGCCATAAAAGACTGTAGATGTAAGATGCAGAATAGATTGTAAAAAGAAATGGTTGAGTAATGCTATGTATTGTTATACAGATGTGCATGTTGTTTTCAAGAACTGTGAGAGTTTACATGTTATAATATTAAAGATGTTCCACAAAGAGGAAACACTTACAAAAAAATGTAAAATGATTGGCATGTATCTAAGAAGGAAATAATTGGAAAGTAAAAGTAGGAGGAGAAGAAATCTTTTGGAATACTACTGGGGTGGCAAGTTTCACGAATAGGGATTCAAAGCAAGCAGAAGTGCTTAAAATGAATTTTATGAGGAAACAGCGAAGCCCGTAAGCAAGCCGAGGGAGTTTGTACTTGTTAGTGCTACCGAGGCGTGTGGCCTAAAATGGAAGTGGATATGGACAAACATGAATCTTGAGACACCTGCATACCACTCTCTGCATGGCAACAGCACCAGGGCACAAATGTCAGGACTAGCTAGAATGGAAATCAGGAGATCATAGGATCACATACATGTGATCTGAACACACAGTTCAATGCCCTTGAAGAGAAACAAGTGTGTAAGCCCTGGGAGGTGACACATGAAATGCAAATCACTGTAGAGCATTTATACTGGGTGTTCTAATAACCCAGGGGTCAGTCTGAGCGATTTGGAGCCCGAGTCAGCTGCAGTCTGTCAGTTCTCCTGTCGCAATTCTTCAGTAGCAAAAAATGTGCAAGAGACATCGCTGTGCGAAGGAGGAGCAGGAGCAGGTACTAGTAGAAATTCAGTGGAGTGCCTCAGGTGGTCTTTTTGTAACACTACACATCCGTCCCATCAGTGCAACATGCAGAGTATCTTAACTGAAAAAACTTAGCAGTGTTTTGCTTATTGTATTCCCTGTTCAGGCATTTTAGCAGCTGCAGATGGATGCATGATCTCTCCACACATTTCTGCAGTCACAGGTAATTGTCCTGTTTTCAGCTGCCTCTCCAGGACATGATAACATTTCTTGTATATATATGAGCTAAATGTTTTAAAACAGTTATTTCTGTTCACTTTTAAACTATTTTGCATTTTTGTTGTAAAGCAGCACATTTCATTTGTAGTGCTTCATTATCACCCTGTAACAACTGAATTATTGAATCCTTGTCTCTGATAATGATCATATACTTTTATCACAAATTTTTGTTACATAAGCATCTGACAATCATGAGTAGTCCACAAAATTTTAAGTTTATTTTGAAAGAGTTTTCTGAAACCAACATTTAAAACATTTGCATTGTACACCTTTCCTTGTATTGCAAATTCCAATTGTTACTAAATTTTACGTTACTTATATTGGAGCAGTTTATACCTAACTGTCCCATCAATGCCATTTTGAAAAAGCCAACTAGTGACATAAAGTATTACACATTAATGCCATCGTTCTTCCACAAACGCAGTCTTACCTCCATAACAGCAAGCAGAGTTACTCAATACAGACTCTACCACAGGCATTAAAGCAGAATGCAGGAACTTACCATGCAAAGTGTCACAGGGATCATTATGAGACCCACACTTCTTTGTAACCTCTCCCAGTGACTTTAAATTTCAGTTTGAAATTGTAATGTTTGCTGATGACACCAGCATGCTAATCAATAGTCCAAACTCAACACTGGCAAACACAATGCAGATGATACCTTTACATGTAAATAAGTTATTTGCAGCTAACAGTTTAAGCCTTAACTTCACAATCAGACACATTATGAAATTTCAAACAAACAACAAATACTTTTTAACACCGCAAGTACACATTAACGGTCTTACAGTGAATGAAGCACAAAGTGTAAAATTCCATGGGGTCCAGATGGATAAAAGTCAAACTGTAGCCAACACATGAATACACTAATCGAGAAACTGAGTTCAGTGTGTTATGCCCTTAGAAGCATATCCAATTGTATCAACGTAAGGACCAGAGTGTTGGTTTACTTTGTATGTTTTGCCTTCCTGCTGCCTTATATAATTATCTTCTAGGGCAATGCACCTAAGGTACACAACATCAAACAGTGGGAACTACAGGTTGCAATGAAGTGGTGTTCTGTCCCCAACTCAACTTCCACAACACCTTGGTCCATCCCTCTGTCACTCCTAATCCCAACACCTTGCCACAAGGATCATATCTCTGTGCAAGACCCAGGTGCAAAACCTGCCCAATACATCCACTCAGCACTTCAATTCCAGTCTTGTTACAAGTTTATAATATCCCATCAGCGGTTGGGCCACCTGCAAAAGAACCATGTCATATACTTGCTCTGCTGCAATCTTTGCATGGGTTTTAATATTGGTATGACTACCAACCAGCTTTCCATCATGATGTATCACCACTGCTAAACTGTGGCACAACATGCAGGTGAAAATAACATCTCAATTTCAGTGGCTGCTTCGCTACCCAAGCCATCTGGATCCTGTTTTTCACCACCAGCTTCTCTTAATTGTGGGGGTAGCAGTGATACTTGCAACACATTCTTCGCTCTTATAATTATCCTGGCATCAGTCTACAGTAATTTGCTGTCCCCACAACCTCCAACCAACAGTTTCCACTCCCTCGTCCCATCACCTCCTCCCCATTCTTGTCTCCCACCCTGCCTGTGGGCCCTCTGCCAACAAACTGGCCCATCTTTCCCCTTCCCTCCTTTCCCTTTTTGCTCTGTTTCCCCCATTCCCACTTCCCTGCCCCACAGCCTTCCAACACCGTGCCTGTTGGCATTATAGTCCCTGTGCACACTGTCAGACAGCATTCCTCTCTCCCCTCACCCATACACTGCTACCCCTTAATCTTCCACACCCCCTCCAGACTGCTGCTCCATCCCATGTGATAGCTGCATTCAGACCCGAGCAGCTGGAGTTGGTACTCATGTGACATATGATTTCTTGTGTGAATGAGCGGTGTGTGTTACTCTTTTTCTGATGAACGCGGTGGGCAAAACTTACGTGTATTGAGAAGGGAGTGAGACAGGGTTGTAGCCTATACCCAGTATTATACAATCTATATATTGAGCAAGCAGTAAAGGAAACAAAAGAAAAATCAGGAGTAGGAATTAAAATACATGGATAAGAGATAAAAACTTTGAGGTTTGCCAATGACATTGTAATTCTCTCAGACAAAGCAAAGGACCTGGAAGAATAGTTGAACAGACTGGACACTGTCTTGAAAGGGGGATATAAGATGAACATCAACAAAAGCAAAAGGAGGATAATGGAATGTAGTCAAATTAAATCAGGTGATGCCAAGGGAATTAGAATAGGGAATGAGGCAGTTAAAAAATAGATGAGTTGTGCTATTTCGGAAGCAAATTAAACGAAGATGATCAAAGTAGGGAGGATACAAAATGTAGAATGGCAATGGGAAGAAAAGCATTTCATGTAGAAGAGAAATTTCTTAACCTGGAATATAAATTTAAGGGCTACTAACTTTTCTTCCAAAGTTATTTGTCTGAAGTGTAGCCATGTATGGAAGAGAAAGATGGACGATAAATAGTTTAGACAATAAAAGAATAGAAGCTTTCGAAATGTGGTGCTACAGAAGAATGCTAAAGATTGGATGGCTATTCATGTAACTAATCAGGAGATACTGAACAGAATTGGGGAGAAAAGGAATTTGTGGCACAACTTACTAGAAGAAGAGATCAGTTGGTAGGACACATTCTGAGGCATCAAGGGAGCACCAGTTTAGTATTAGAGGGAAGCGTGGGGGTGGGGGGGAGGGGGGGTTAAAATCATAGCAGGGGACCGAGAGATGAATATACTAAGCAGATTCAGAAGGATGTTGGTTGCAGTAGTTGCTCAGAGATGAAGAAATTTGTACAGGATATTGTAGCATCGAGAGTTGCATTAAACCAGTTAACATTGACAAAAGGTTTCTCTAACTTTACAAATGCTATAAATGTAGGTCTGCCTTTCCTTATTGTATCTTATAATTTATGAACCATAATTTTTTAAAAATAAGGTTGAAGAACTGTTGAGCATCTTAAATGATGAAAATTCGTCAATAATTGTATGTGACAACTTTAATGTCAATATGTTGGTAGATAGTTGATTTACAATTAAATTCCTCTATGTTCTACACAGTTACAAACTACATTCTAATATAAACAGTCCTACAAGTGTAACAAACATTTCAAAAAGCCTTATAGATAATGTATTTTCAAATACAGAAAGCCCAGTTACAGAAGTTTTGAATATTGACCTATGAATATCTGATCATAACACACTTATTACTAAGGTGTTCACAGTCCAATACACACAAAAAGAGTATGTCATATGTATAAGAGAATTCTCTCTCTCCCAAAAACTGCAACCAGATAGGTTTCACACTGACTAACCCATCTTGGGCAGAAGTATTGTCACAAACTGATACAGATGCTGCATACAATGTTTTCTCCTCTCTTTTCATGACAAACTTTGAAATGTCTGAGGAGTATTACCAGGTTGGTTGCACCAATGATCACACCAATTTACCAATTGTTCATTTATTAACCTTAACACATACAATGATCACAAAGAACTGGACTGAACATGGCGGAACAGCCAAAGATAATGCTTAGAGTCCAAAGATGAATGCATATCGATGTTGGTGGGTCTGCGGGAGCTGGACCGTGGTCAGCTCGACAGCGTTGTTGGGGAGCTATGTGGGTGGATGTTGTGAAGGAAGGTTCAGCCACTGGACCTGGAAGTCGTTGAAGAAAGCCGGGCGTCATACTGGGTGTGCTGGTCGAGCGGCAACAGATAGGCCGGTAGTTTGTGGGTGGAACAGAGCGATGACGACAATGTCTCCGGTGGGCATGGCGAACACAAGAAGCATGTCCAGGTCTACATCGAAGGGGAGGGGAACACGTTTCACCAGCTGGCAGGGAATGGCGGAGGTTGTGTCATGAGCACTGGATGAAGCAGAACACACAACGAACAGTGTATAATCGCACAGTATTATTGAGATGTCATGGATTATGTTCAGGGGGATAGGCACAAACACCTCGAGTGAGGGCACGTTCAAGATGGGGGAGGGGGGGGGGGGCGTGAGAAACCTCTACAGGGCAAGGCAAGCGACGGTGGAGAGGTCGAAGGGTCCGGCGGCGAGGCCATGATCGTAGGTAAGATCGACGTGAGGAGCATGTTGTCACTCGAAGGAGTGCGTGAGAGTAGAGGGCGAGGTTAGAGGAGAGCTCCACGATTGGAGCTGGAAGTCACTGGATCAAGTGTGTAAGTCTGACATGGACGGAGTGGTCGGAGGGTCGTGAGCCACGACAGTGAGTGGAGTGGTCATGGCCTGAAGGGGGGTAGAAGAAGGCTCGACTTGAGCGGACTTAAGTCTGTTGAGAGAGACTGTAACAGCTGAATCTTTCATCTGGATGTCATAGGTGTTGGGTGAGCGCCAGAGAAATTGGTACGGGCCGGTATATGGAGGTTGGAGGGGAGCACGGACAGTGTCATCTCGGAGCATGACGTACTCGCAATTGTCCAGAGATTTTGGGATGCGAACCTTAGGGCGGGAATGGCTGGTGGGCGGAGAAATCATACCTACCGCTGGACCATCAACAAGTGTCAGCTTGCGAACCATTCGTCGAAACGTCATCGATACGGGTTTTTGGAGCCGAAGGCCCACTTGTGTATCCTTGATGACTGCACGACACAAGGGTTTATCCTTCGCCTGGGCCTGTCAACACTGATATTGCACTGTTGGTGATTGGAAACATGTTGCCTGGTCGGACGAGTCTCGTTTCAAATTGTATTTAGTGGATGGACGTGTAAAGGTATGGAGACAACCTGATGAATCCGTGGACTCTGCATGTCAGCAGGGGACTGTTCAAGCTGGTGGAGGCTCTGTAATTGTGCATATTTTTGGGAGCGTTGTATAATCAGTCGGGAAACCTCAGATCGAGCGGATATTTGGCTTTGCTGAAGTTTAACCTTCCGAAGAAGTAACGGAGCTCTTGGATTATTAAATGCAGGTTCGTTTCCAGTCTTTTGGAAGTTCCCTTCTGATTAACAACTATGCAACATATCGATGAATATCATTAATTCTCAAATGTCAAATACACACCTTTTGTATGAAGGAGCAATATATATATTTCCCTTTTAATTGTACAATTTCGTCTCAGTTATCTTTTGTCATAAATCTCAATATTCAGATTACAATTCTTCAAACCAAACTCAGGCTAATCGGTACGAAGACAATGTCGGAAGCTTTTTTCTAACCACCACCAGAGAGAGTACTACAAAGAGTAATTATGTGCTCATGGCATAGCTCTTGTATGAAATTACTTTGCGCATGGATTCTGCGAGTATGAATATAGAAAATTAGTAACCGTCATTCAAGGGTAGTATTGTATCAGAATAATTCATCGAATATAAAGAGATATTACAAGTTCCAGTCATTCGATCAGGAAAGAGGTACACGGCTCGTGTTGTCTGCAGTTCAGCCATGCCTAGATGGTCAATACTCCGGTTAAATCGTGTCCGCATTGTTACTTTGTGCCAGGAAGGGCTCTCAGCAAGCGAAGTGTCCAGGTGTCTCGGAGTGAACCAAAGCAATGTTGTTCGGACATAGAGGAGATACAGAGAGACAGGAATTGTCAATGACATGCCTCGCTCAGGCCATCCAAGGGCTACTACTGCAGTGGGTGACCGCTACCTACGGATTATGGCTCGGAGGAACCCTGACAGCAACGCCACCATGTTGAATAATGCCTTTAGTGCAGCCACAGGACGTCGTGTTACCACTCAAACTGTGCGCAATTGGCTGCATGATGAGCAACTTTACTCCCGACGTACATGGTGAGGTCCATCTTTGCAACCACGACACCGTGCAGCACAGCACAGATGGGCTCAACAACATGCCAAATGGACCGCTCAGGATTGGCATCACGTTCTCTTCACCGATGAGTGTCGCATATGATTCAAGCAGACAATAGTCGGAGCCGTGTTTGGAGGCAACCCAGTCAGGCTGAAAGCCTTAGACACTGTCCAGCGAGTGCAGCAAGGTGGAGGTTCCCTGCTGTTTTGGGGTGGCATTATGTGGGGCTGACGTATGCCGCTGGTGGTCACGGAAGAAGCCGTAACGGCTGTACGATACGTGAATGCCATATCGGCAGCATACTGGCGAGGCATTCGTCTTCATGGACGACAATTCGCGCCACCAT